>NC_143508.1:13001590-13153106 GCF_051622355.1 Phaseolus vulgaris
TTACATACGGATTTTTACATACAAATCCAAATCCATATGTTAAGTAAGTGTTACATACCGATTTTTACATACAGATCCATATCCGTATTAAAGTAAGTGTTACATACCGATTTTTACATACAGATCCAGATCCGTATTAAAGTAAGTGTTACATACCGATTTTTACCTACGGATGCAAATGCATATGTAAAGTGAGCTTTACATATGGATTTTTACATACGGATACAGATTTTTACATACGGATCCAGATCCGTAATTAAAGTTAGCATTACATACAGATTTTTACATATGGATCTATCCGTATGTAAAGTAAGCGTTACATACGGATTTTTACACACGGATCTAGATCCGTATGTAAACTGAGCGATACATACGGATTTTGACATACAGATCCAAATTCGTATGTAAAGTCAACATTACATACGGAGTTTTACATACGGATCCAAATCTGTATGTAAAGTGAGCATTACATATGGACTTTTACAAACGAATGCAGATCCGTATGAAAAGTGAGCATTACATACGGATTTTTACATACGAATCCAAATCCATATGTAAAGTAAGTGTTACATACCGATTTTTACATACAAATCCAGATCCGTCTGTAAAGTGAGCATTACATACGGATTCGTATTAAAGTAAGTGTCACATACCAATTTTTACCTACGGATGCAAATGCATATGTAAAGTGAGCATTACATATGAATTTTTACATACGGATTTGGATTCTTATAGTTTTTTATGGGAATTAAAAGCAATGAACAAACTAAAATAAAAAAAAAATGAAAATATAAAAGAAGGTCATAGGGAATTGAAATAATTTTAATATTTATTATGTTGTTAGAATTAAATTAGAAAAGTAATTTGAGTTTAATTATTTTTTTATTTAATTAAAGAAAATTATAATATTTAAATTATAAAAAAATTAAAAAATATATATAAATATTAGTATCAATAATAATATTAGTATACATAATGCATACAATATCATCTTTCAATTATGATTCTCACACATCATATTCGATTATAATAGAGATAGGTACTTACTTTTATTTATGAGGGTCCTTATGTGAGTAGTTTCTTTAATCCTTTTCTTAATCTATCTCTTGTAATTCCTTTCCTTTCACATTATTTCTTAATGGTTAACGGTGAACAACTTGAGATAGAACACAATTTTATTCTTTCCAAATTTCCATTAGATTAAATTTTCATTAGGTATCAATATGTAAATATATATATATATATATATATATATATATATAACTTCTTACATTAACCAATATGTCTTTTATTTTATTAAATTGCATTCAAACACAAAGTCCAAAATCTATTTCATATGAGTCACATTTATAATTTTCTAACGATAGATAGCTAAAAAGAATATTCAAAAGAAATTGGATCCATAAACAAAATTAAATAATTTATTAACTATATTTTTAATTAATTGAATGAAATTGGATGACACTAAATGACCACTTTAATGTAAACGACAAAAGTTTCTCTGGACCGTCAACAATGATTTAAAAGTTTATGAAAGATTTATTATTTTTTCTTCTATTAATTTTTTTGTAATATTTTTTATTAAGTCTCTACTAATTTGATAAATGGTGGTTTGTTAAGTATTTGTCACTTAGATTTAATTAAGTCACATTTTTTTTAAAGTTTAATCAATTTTAGTTAACTCCTATTGTATTTAAAAAGATAATATTTTGGTATTTTAGATAAAACTTGGCATCTCACTATGCTCACACCTGAACTAACAACAAACAATTTAAATTTAAGAAACATGGAAGAAAAATAATTAAAAAATAAGTATTTTACCCAAAGTAAAATAGTTTGATATTATACTATTAAAAAATTATAATTTAGATATTATATTAAATTTGATATTATAAAACATAATACAAGTTCTAAAATTATTAATAATTTAAAAAATCTAGAAGAAGTGAAAATTACATAAAAATATCAATTACATGGAAGAACAATAGTTAAAAATTAAGTATTTTACAAAAAGTAGAGTAGTTTGAATTTAAAAAAAAGGCACCAATTATATTTGCATGAAAGAAACTAAACATAATAAAAATCATATTTGCATAAGAGAAATTAAATATAATAGAAATTAGTTAAATAAATCATAAACATTAAAAGTAAACTTAACTTGTTCAAGTGTCAACAATGTGAGACATGAATTTAAGTAAATCATTCTTTAAATTTCAATAAAGTAAGAAATAATCATCTAAAATAATCATTTCTCACAAAAGAAAAATCACTAGAATTTCATTATTTGGTTCGTTGATTTGTGTTTCAGAGATAATCTTGTCACCTCCTTTAAAGTAGTTTAACCTATAAAAGTTGTTCCATCCATCTTCAATATATTTGAGAATTTACTATTATATAATTTTAGAATAAAAATATATAATATAAGTAATAATAATAATTATTATTATTCTTATAATAAAATTTTCAAACAAAGGAACATATTGTATTATCATAGTTTTGTTGTTTGGTGTTCAGTCATCAATATGTATGTGTTTTAGATCATCATATTCAATTTAATATTTAGAACTCATATAATTAGGAACAACGTAACATGAGTTTACAAATTTTGAACCCTAACATGAAGACTACTATTAACTTATGTTCGAAACAAATCGAACAACACATTTATCTATAAAAAAAAGAAATACTATTACAAATCTATAATCACTACAAGAAATTTGATATTAGGATTACATACGAATCCAAATTCGTATGTAAAGTGAGCGTTACATACGGATCTAGATCCGTATATAAAGTGAGTGTTACATACGGATTTTACATACGAATCAAGATCCGTATGTAAAGTGAGCGTTACATACGGATTTTGACATACAAATCCAAATCCGTATGTAAAGTCAGCATTACATACGGATCTAGATTCGTATGTAAAGTGAGCATTACATACGAACTTTTACAAACGGATCCAAATCCGTATGAAAAGTGAGCATTACATACGGATTTTTACATACGAATCCAAATCCATATGTTAAGTAAGTGTTACATACCGATTTTTACATACAGATCCAGATCCGTATTAAAGTAAGTGTTACATACCGAATTTTACCTACGGATGCAAATGCATATGTAAAGTGAGCATTACATATGGATTTTTACATACGGATACAGATTTTTACATACGGATCCAGATCCGTAATTAAAGTTAGCATTACATATAGATTTTTACATACGGATCTATCCGTATGTAAAGTGAGCGTTACATACGGATTTTTACACACAGATCTAGATCCGTATGTAAACTGAGCGTTACGTACGGATTTTGACATACAGATCCAAATTCGTATGTAAAGTCAGCATTACATACGGAGTTTTACATACTGATCCAGATCTGTATGTAAAGTGAGCATACATATGGACTTTTACAAACGAATGCATATCCGTATGAAAAGTGAGCATTACATACGGATTTTTACATACGAATCCAAATCCATATGTAAAGTAAGTGTTACATACCGATTTTTACATACAAATCCAAATCCGTAAGTAAAGTGAGCATTACATACGGATTCGTATTAAAGTAAGTGTTACATACCGATTTTTACCTACGAATGTAAATGCATATGTAAAGTGAACATTACATATGGATTTTTACATACGGATTTGAATTCTTATAGTTTTTTATGGGAATTAAAAGCAATGAACAAACTAAAATAAAAAAAATGAAAATATAAAAGAAGGTCATAGGGAATTGAAATAATTTTAATATTTATTACGTTGTTAGAATTAAATTAGAAAAGTAATTTTAGTTTAATTATTTTTTTATTTAATTAAATAAAATTATAATATTTAAATTATAAAAAAATTAAAAAATATATATAAATATTAGTATCAATAATAATATTAGTATACATAATGCATACAATATCATCTTTCAATTAAGATTCTCACACATCATATTCGATTATAATAGAGATAGTCACTTACCTTTATTTATGAGGGTACTTATGTGAGTAGTGTCTTTAATCCTTTTCTTAATCTATCTCTTGTAATTCCTTTCTTTTCACATTATTTCTTAATGGTTAACGGTGAACAACTTGAGATAGAACCCAATTTTATTCTTTCCAAATTTCCATTAGATTAAATTTTCATTAGGTATCAATATGTAAATATATATATATATATATATATATATATATATATATATAACTTCTTACATTAACCAATATGTCTTTTATTTTATTAAATTGCATTCAAACACAAAGTCCAAAATCTATTTCACATTTTTGAACAGTAGCCCCTCCGTAATATGACTCCACCAAGTTGGCAATACCATTCAGAAGCGTTTGGTTCTCTCTAGCCAAAGAACCACATCAGCATGACCATTTGTTCTTCAATCCATAGAAACATCCTCTAATTTTGTAAATGATGCAGGCTCCTTCATCCAACCACTCCACCAGAAGCACGTGACCATTTGAATGCATAAATACCAGCAACTCCCACTCCTACACCCATCACACAGTACCAGCCCAACCTTGCTTATAAGCTCAATCCTAGCTAGCAACAGAGCTTAGCCGTTCGCACAAATCACCACAAAAAACCACCTCTGTCATACTATACCAGCAGTCGTCACACTTCACCACCAAAACAAAGGTTATTATGCATTAAACCATACTCCTGCCTCTGCATCATCCATGAGATGAACACAGCAGCCTGCCTGTTACTTAACACTTCTAAGACAGATGAATGGGTTAAGGACCCAATCAGCAAACGAGTAATTAAAGGAATGAGTCTTGTGCTTCAACCAGAGCCAAGATTTGAGTTGAACTTTCTGAAAAATCTCATCCACAACTACTACCCCTTGCCGGAATACGATTACATTTCGTTGGTCCCAAATGCCTCTGATCACATTCACCCAAACACCTTTCCAAACCAGATTTTGTTTATTTGTGGCTTGGAACAAATAAAAATTCAGAAAGTGCATCTTAAGGTCGTTATGTTGGACTGTCGATGTACCTACCCACTTAAAGCACTCGGACCATACCTGTTGGGCATATTTGCAATGTAGAAAAATGTGCTGGTTGGATTCCTCCTCTATCTGACACAGTGGGCATAGCATTGAGTTCATCAACACCCCTCTTCTACTCAAACACTGTCTTGTAGGCATTCTCCCCCTCAGCGCCCTCCAAGCTGTCATTAACACGTTCCGAAAAGCCTTTGTTTTCCATAAAAATCTGTACACTTTGGATTGCGGGTCTGCACTATGCTTGGTTAGGCATTTGTAGGCAGCGCTTACAAAAAATATCCCAGAATTCTCCTTCCCCCACACCTGTATGTCCTCAATATTCTTCTTTAGCGTGACCCTGGAGAGGAGCAAGTTAAGGTCAACTTCCAATTGGGACTCCCACTCAAATCTAATACGCCTCCACCTCAATATCCACCTCCACTCTCAGTTACACCACATTCCAACTTCGCCTATGCTTTGGCCTTGGTGTAGGGAAAAAGAGTACAAATGTGGGAACATGGTTTTAAGGTTCTCACTTCCAACCCACACCTCCTCCTAGAACTTTGCTTTGTCTCCACATCCGAGTTCCTATCGTAGTTCTTCTTGAAACCACCCTCTACCTACACCCTCTTTGCACGTTTTGTTTAGATCTCTCCACCACCAATATTGGTCTTTGACAGTTATACAGCCGTTATCACAATCCAGATCATACTTTGACCCCAACACCTCCTTCCACCTACCTTTTTCCGGTGATATGCAACGCCATTTCCATTTGGCAATCAAGGCTTGATTGAACTTTCGAATATCTCTGCAACCCAACCCTTCGTCTGTCTTTGGTTTGCAAACGTCTTTCCAACTTACCCATGATATTGGCTTGTTGACCTTCCCCCAACCCCACAAAAATCTGCTTTGGATTCTGACTATCCTTGTACATACCGACTCCGGAGCCCTGAACAACGAGAGATAATACAAAGGTACAGCTGTTAAAACAGAGTTAATAAGGCAGTTTCTCCCTGCTAGAGATAAGAACATCCCTTTCCAAATACTGAGTCGTGCTTTAAGCTTATTGAGAACAGGTTCCCAGAAATGTTTCCTCCTTGGGTTCCCTCCCACCTCTATACCCAAATACTTAAAAGGTATCCCCATCTGAGTGCAATTCAAGATCTTGGTGAAACAATCTACAATATTACTTTGTATGTTAATGCCAATCAGCTTAGATTTGTGGAAGTTAATCTTCATGCTTGAAGCAAGCTCAAAGCCCCTTAAGATGGCTTTCAATGTTATCACATTATTGATTTTATCTTCACAGAAGAATAAGGTGTCATCCGCGAATTGGAGAATGCAAACTTCCTCCTCTTTGCAATGATTTTGTATAAGACACCTACTAGTGAGATGGGTTTGTACTGTTCTAGCTTAGATGGATCCTTGATCTTAGGGATAAGTGCAATGAACGAAGCATTGCAGCCTTTCGGGATAGACCCCGTCGTGTGAAACAGGGCCATATATGCTACTATCTCCTCTTTTATAAACTCCCAGCTCTTCCTAATGAAGTTGAAATTAAACCCATCAGGACCTTGGCTCTTTGAACCTTCACACTGCCACACTGCCTCATTTATCTCCTCCTTAGAGAACATGGTTACAAAGGTCTCATTCCCCGTAGCTGATAATGACTGAAACTCAACACCATCCAACCTTACCCCTAGATCCTTCGTAGCACAAAATCTAGATTCAAACAACTTCTTGGCCTCTGTTCGCACTGTGGACGGTTGCTCACACCATTGGCTCCCTACCTCAACACCTTTCACTTCGTTCTTCAACCTCCTCCACCTCATAGACGAATGGAAAAATCTAGTGCAAGAGTCTCCATACTTAAACCAGTTTGCTCTAGCCTTCTGACTTATGAGGGACTCGATTCTCTTATCATTCTCTGCGAGGCAGCTTACCAACTCCATTCTTTTCAGTCTACCTCTTTCCCCCAATTCCCCATTACAATCTTGGTTATCAAGATCCTCCAAATCCTGTAGAATACCTCCTTGTCCCATGTCTTCAGGTCAGACTTGAAGCATTTCAGTTTTTCTTTAAAAACTATGAAAGCAATCCCCTGCGCTGTATAAGACTGCCATCGAGCTTTCACCATCTTGAGAAAACCTTTATCAAAGAACCAAGCATCAACATATCTGATAAGAGAGATCTGCTGCCCTCTCCGGTCTCTTTATGACGGTCTCCGGTCTGTTTACGACAATCAATTTCTAGTTGAGACATTTATAGCCCGTAGATCCGTTTAAATCTTTAACTTCGTAACAAAAGAAACTTAAGAGACATTAATTAAAAATAATGGTATGACTGGTGTCACGCAGAAATCTTTAAAACAATAAAGACGTAAACACCAATAATGAGTACAACAAATCAATGATAGAATCATAAACAAAATTAAATAATTTATTAAATATATTTTTAATTAACTGAATGAAATTGGATATTTACAATATGTCATATGACATTAAATGAACAAGGACAAAAGTTTCTCTGGACAGTAACAACCATTTAAAAGTTTATGAAAGATTTAAATATGATTTTATTCCTTCAAATTGCATATATAGTAATATTTTTCCTTCTATCTAAATAAAAGTAATATAATAATATTTGATATTAATATTATTTATATTGATTTTGTAATAAATTCTTTAAAGTAGTATTAAAATTTAAAGAAAATAAATGATATTATTATCTTGAACACTAAACCGTTCTTCATATAAAATCATTATTAAAAAGATAGTAAAATAATCAATTTCTTTTTATATATATTGATTTAAATAATAATGTTTGGTCTTTTAAGTTATATTTTTCTTTCTATTCTTATTTTCTTCATTCATTTTCTACTCAACATTGGGAGAATTAGAACAATCTTGCAAGAAGCTTATCATAAAAATTTATTCTTCATGTCCTCAATGATACACGTGGAAACAACACACATAATCACAAATCAACTGCAGAAAATAAACAACATATGATTTAACGTGGTTCGGTCGCCAACTGCAACCTACATCCACACGGGCAACTATTACGTTTTCATTATATCCTGGTGCACACCAATTACACGTACAATGATCTCTTTAAATAGAGATAAAAAGAGATAATAAAGGGACACAATGATTAAGCCCACTCACTAAAACATGGTGTCTACTCAACCCAACACAATTGATCCTGGCTTCATACCCAACAATCTCCCACTTGAAGTCACAGAACAATGTTCACCTGCGCTTCAACTGTGTACATGGTGTCTTGTCAGCTCAACCTAATTGGTCTTGACTTCATACTCAACAATCTCCCACTTAAAGTCACGAAACAATGTTCACCTGCGCTTCAACTGTGTACATGTACTTCCTGTAATCTGTCGACGGAACTCAATGTTCCACCTCTAGTTGCCACCAGCCTTCTTAATCATTTTTAAGACTTCGTTAAAACTCCCCTGAGTTTCAACACATCAGTCACTGACCCGTTTTCTGTTCCTACCGACTCCCACTTATAGGAACTGCCGGATCCTGAAACAACCTGAGAACAAACACTCTCCATATTCAACAAGAATTTTTCTGGAGAAGTTTTAACTGCTGGAATACTGGTTCTCCCAACCCACTATCGTCTAGGAACCTTAGCTGAAGCACAACCCGTGCTCCCACTGCCACAAGTACCTCTGACTGGTCTACCTGAACCTTTCCATGCTCGTTCATCCTGAATCTGACCTGTGGCTCTGGGTTTCTCTCTTGTAAAGACAACCCTCTTTTGCCCACGAGATTCACCAAAACCCCACGCCTCTCCAAGTTAGCTTTTGTGGCAATCGAATAAATCAACACCCTCCAAGCGATAATTTGTGTTGAGGACAAAGCAGTAGTCTTCTAGAGGAAGACAAACACACTTTTTCCCTCCACAGGGCCTCTTAAAAGAGTATAGACAGATTTTACCTAGAAACCACTATCCTTACCAGCCTTCCAAACTCGACTATCTACAAAATTCATGATAGGGTCTTTCCACTTCTTGTAACAGCTGGACTTCCTGGTATATTTCCCGATCAAACAGACCTCTCCTCCAAATTAACTTCCACTCCCATCTATCATTAACCCACCCCCCACAAAACGGTAAACTACCTTCTTTATTACCACACAAAGAACAATCTTGGGAATTTACTTTTCAGATCTTCATTGCCCACCCAAACATCTTTCCAAAACAAAATATCTTTCCCGTCTCCCACTCTCCACTCGCAACAATTCTCAAAGGATTTAATGATATAGTAAAAATATAATAATAAGTGTACAAAACGAAATCAAATATGCAACAAATCTATTTTGCATGCTTTTGTTAATTTCTCTTTCACACTCTTTCATTCACTCATTTTTCTGTCACCTCTATTTCTCTGTTCATCTCCCATTCTTATTTCTCCATTTTCTCAACCAAAACCACACCCCTAGGAATAAACTGCTTCACCAAAGAATAAACAGTTATCCGCGTGTAAATTCAAATGACATTTCAAATTTAAAAATACAAAATTTCAAAGGGTTATGATACTTTGACAACTCTGCTTCATCCTATAACAACAATAAATATTAATATTTGTAATTAAGAAAAAATTTAAAAAAAGAATAAACCTCCTTAATGAAAATACAAGCAAAATACAAAATGTTAGAAATTATTTTAGAATTCAAAAAATTATAAATTTTTATAAATAATTAAAATATTAATATTTATTGGATTGTAAACTGGAGCACGATTATGAAATAAACATTTTTGAATTTGAAATTTCAATACATTTACCTTGTTTAACTCACTTCTCTCTCTGTCCAAAAGCTGCAAATTTGTTAACATCCTATTTTTGACTAAAAATTATGAAATATGCATGACTATGAGAAAATAGTGGTTGTGTACTTTGATTTTGGGAGGAGAAAAGCATGAACAAAACAAAATTTGAATCAGATTTCAAAATTTAAAATAAAAAAAAATACAAAATACATTAATTCAATACACTTTTATCTTTTTTAGCTCACTATTTTTCTATCCACTACTGCTGATTTTTCAGCCCTCCAATTTTTTCTTTTGTGGAAAAGAATGAACCACCATATAATCCTGTACCTCAAACTTTCATACTACTACAATACAATTTATTTGTATCCACAACAGTACCAATTTTATATTCATGTTCAGTTAAATCACTGACTATGTTTTTTTTCCAGTAAATAGTAATGAAATTAAGTGACACCACTTTACCGGTGGTCCAACTCTTATACATGCTCATAAAGTACCTTTCCATCTATATATATCAACCAAAAAGACCTCCTAGTGTCTATCCCATCTCTATCAATAATAAAAAGAATCACAAGGATCAACCCTTTATAAAAATCACTAACTATGTGATCACTGTGATGACCACCGTGAAGAAGTTTCTAATTTGGGTTATCAAATACTTTACAATAATGTAAATCAAATATTCAAATTCTTATTATTGTAGAGCTAATAATCCTTGTGTGTAGGAACTAATTGAAGAAAATAACAGAAGGCAAAAGGTTGTAAAAACTAATTGAACTTAATTGTACAAGATTGTAAAATTGTTGAACTGATCTCATATATTTTGATTTAAAGAACAGAGACACAACCATAGGATTTAAAGAGCAACAATATATTTTTGAAAGGTAGAAAGTATGGTCCAAATTTTCTCAGATGATGGACTGACATAATATGAAGGAAGAACTTTTGGTTTTTGAACAAAGGAAGAAAATCATAAAACAACAAAAAAAGAAAGTTGTTAAAAACAATATACAACTTCTATTGCCAAGCTTAGCTGGAGAATAAGCACTTATTCGCGTGTGATTTCAAATAACATTTCAAATTTGAAAATACAAAACTTTAAATTTCTATACACTTACTTTGTTTAACTAACTGCTTTCTCTGTCCAAAGCTGTAAATTTTTCAACATCCCATTTTTGGCTAAAATATGAAATTTGCAGGCATGTGAGAAAAGAGTGGTTGTGTGCTTTGCTTTTATGAGAAAAGCATGAACAAAACAAAGCTTGAATAGATTTCAAGATTCAAAATCGAAAATACAAAATACATTAATTCAATACACTTTTACCTTCTTTAACTCACTACTTTTCTATGCAGTGTTGTAGATTTTTCAGCCCTCCAATTTTTTCTTGTGTGAGAAAAGAATAAACCACCATATAATCTTGTACCTCAAACATTGTGAGTACTACAATCCAATTTATTTGGATCCGTACCAATTTGATATTCATGTTATTAATCATTGACTATGTGATCAGTGTTGGGAAAAGAAGTGGAAGATTAATCTGTGAGTTTTAAATACAGAAGTGAAAATAAACTTTTATCTTTTATTCTTTGTACGAGGGTTAGACCAGTTCTTAAGTAATCAATTTAATTTAATTGTTTATTGCCGATGAAAAAAAAAACTCTGCAATGTAAATCAAATATTTCAACTTATTGTTGAGCTAATAATTGTTACCAGTGGATGCGTAGATTATATTGTTTATACTTTTCTGAATGTGTTTAAACTTCTTTTTATAAATCAAATAAACTCAAATTTCATTTTTTAAAATTTCATAAAGTTTATTTATCCATTTTAAGATAATATTGAAAATAATAATATAAATTAAACCAAATTTAAACATTTTTATGAGAAAAGTTTAATATATTTATTATATTATTTTTTTTTCAATATATATTATGATGTTATCTAAAATATATCTTTCTGAAATAAAATATTAAATAATATATAATAAATGGTAACAAATATATAATTATTTATTTAAAATTATTTTTAGACAATAATTTTAAAAAATAAAATTTGATGATTTAAATAGTTATTATACATAATTAACTTTTTAAAAATATATAAAATATTTATGGTGAAGTAAATTTACATTTTTATTTTATTTTATAAAATTAATTTAATATTTATATGTCATAAGTAGTATACTTGGTCTGATAATTTAAATTTAAATTTTACTTTTTAATAAAGTGTATTTATTCATTTTAAAATAATATTGCCATAACTATATAAATTAGATAAAAGTTGAGCACTTTTGTACGAAAAATTTAATATATTTATTAAATTAAAATCTGATATATATATTATTTATTCACATATTTTATTTCATATTTAAATTTTAAGAAATAAATGTTTTAATTATATACTAAGTTTTATATATATATATATATAAATAAAAGAGTAAATTAGATATATTTTTAATTATATTATATATATATATATATATAGAGAGAGAGAATTCATATTTTTATTATATATAAGTATAATTGTTTTTTGGTGTATTCTGTTGGCTATTAATTTGAAGGTCCAAAACATGTCCTTACCTTGCACTTGCACTTGATGTCAATGAAAATTGAAGTGATGTCAACGATAATAAATGTATAGTTGAGCTTCTCGTGTCTTGCGAACCCAATTAAAAAATCATATACTTGAACGATGCTCACAATCGACAATAGTTTGATGAACTACTTTTGTAATGTTTATCACATGAAGAACAAAAGAACATACGTACTATTCCACACTACTTCTCTTCTGATGGATTATCAAAATATTATTTCTAAATAATGTGATAATTAAAATTTTAATAAATAATAACAAATTCATGTCACTCAATTAAATATATGTGATAATTGTTGAATAGACGACATTATTATATTGTCAATGTTAAAGTTCTTACCCTAAACATTAAAAATAACATTACACAAAATCAAAAGAATAAAAAGTAAGATAATAATGATTAAAGGATTAAAAGAAATAATGTACCCAATTAAAAAAAATAAAATCTCAATGAAGTGACCTCAGTTTGTGGGTCAAGAACTGGTTGTCCATTGAATAAGGCCACAACGGTTTTTTTTTTTTATCAGCAATGAATAAATAAAATTTAAAGGGATCCTTCAGGGGTATCCCAACCCATATACAGTAACCAGAAGTGGACTTCAACGATAAGCCTCCAAAACTCAAAGGGATGTGCAAAGTGAATAAATACAGTGCAAGATTGAGAATCCTTTAATTTGGAATAACAAAAACAATAATTTGCTATAAACCGTGTTTGGATGGTGAAAACAGTGAAAGGGTGTGTCCAAATATAACATCAAAACACTATATTCAAATAAAAAAAAGTATATGAAGTTGTGACCATTAGATTAATTTTAAATATATACTCATAGTAGTATCTGTTACGTATATCTAAATAAAAATAATATATTGAATTTGTAATAAATTCTTTAAAGTAGTATTAAATTTAAAGAAAATAAGTGATATTATTATCTTGAAAACTAAACGGTTCTTGATATAAAATAATAAATTTAACTATCACTTTCCTTTTATATATATTCCTTTAAATATATGTACGTAGTATCCGTTATATATATCTAAATAAAAATAATATAATAATATTTGATATTAATATTAATTATATTGAATTTGTTATAAATTCTTTAAAACAGTATTAAATTTAAAGAAAATAAGTGATATTATTATCTTAAAAGCTAAACAGTTCTTGATATTCTTGATATAAAATCTTATTAAAAAGAATAAAATAATAAATTTCACTATCAGTTTCCTTTTATATATAAATATATATATATATATATATATATATATATATATATATTACTTTAAATATATATACTAATAGTAGTATCCGTTATGTATATCTAAATAAAAATAATATAATAATATTTTATATTAATATTAATTATATTGAATTTGTAATAAATTATTTAAAGTAGTATTAGAATTTAAAGAAAATAAGTGATATTACTAAACGTTTCTTGATATAAAATCTTATTTAAAAGAATAAAATAATAAATTTTACTATCACTTTCCTTTTATATATATTAGTTTAAATAATGATATTTGGTCTTCTAAGTCATATTTTTCTTTCTATTCTCATTTTCTTCATTCATTTTCTACTCAACAATGGGAGAATTAGAACAATCTTGCAAGAAGCTGATCATAAAAATTTATTCTTCATGTCCTCAAAAGTGTGAAGGTGTATGTGAATTGAAGAATAAGAAGGGTTACGCAAAAGCAATATGGGTTGATACAAAAATTCCATTACAATCTGGTGCCAGAAATCAAGAAATTAGGTACAAGGGGTGTGATAAGAGAAAGAAGAAAGAAAGATTGCGCATGGAGTGCAAGAAAAGGGAGAAGCATGCAATGGCAATGGATAAACACAAAAAGATGCAATGTTGGGCAGTGTTGAAGCGTTTAATGGTTGGAAGAGATGCATGGATTTTCAAAAAGAGTGATCTTGTTATCCATAAGAACGTGAAAAAGAAGAAGACAATGAGTTTACGGGATATTGAATCAAAGCTAAAAAAATTGGAGTACTCAAAAGTTGATGAGTTTGCGGATGACATGGTGAGTGTCTTCTCTTATCCCTTGGGTTATCCTCCAAGAAGTGAGATACACAAAATTGCAACAAGAATCACTCAATCTTTTGAGCTCACTTGGAAAACCATGAAGAAAAGGTGGATAGTTGAAGAAAATCTTTAATCAAAAAAGATTTTTGTAGAAACTTTAAAAGTTTGTTATATTAGCTATTTTGTAAATTTGACTACTCAAGAATTGATCATTGTTGATATGTAATTCGATTTTCTTGATCTTATTACTCTTTATCTTTGTGTGTTTAGTCAATTTCAATCAAAAGTAATTACAAAATTATAAACTTTTACCAAAATATTTCTTGTAGGGTTGTTTACTTCTTGAAAATCCTCTTGCAAATATAATAATGTTACAAAGAGTATTTTTTTTTTGAAATCTTTCTGTTATTATTATATATAGATTTTTAAAATATTATATATTAAACAAATTATCAAAGAAACTCAAGATTCAATGTAATAACAAATTATTTAAAAAAGAAGAAGCTATATATAGATATGCAAGTTTTAGATTATTTATGATAATATTAAGTTTGAATTCATATTGTATGTTTACGAAACTAAGTATGAAAAATGATCATATTTTCTTTTAATACAATTAAACTGAATCTAAAAAGTAAAACTGTAAAAGAAATGTTTATTCCCATTAGAAGTGAGAAGTGAATTAAAAAATAAAAAATAACGACATTTGGCATTAACTGAATAATAGCTTATAGCCAATAGATCCGTTTAAATCTTTAACTTCATAACAAAAGAAAATTAAGAGACATTAATTAAAAAAAATTGTATGAGTGGTGTCACGCAGCAATCTTTAAAACAATAAAGACGCAAACATCAATAATGAGTACATCAAATCAATAATAGATCCATAAACAAAATTAAATAATTTATTAACTATATTTTTAATTAATTGAATGAAATTGGATGACACTAAATGACCACTTTAATGTAAACGACAAAAGTTTCTCTGGACCGTCAACAATGATTTAATTTTTTTGTAATATTTTTTATTAAGTCTCTACTAATTTGATAAATGGTGGTTTGTTAAGTATTTGTCACTTAGATTTAATTAAGTCACATTTTTTTTAAAGTTTAATCAATTTTAGTTAACTCCTATTGTATTTAAAAAGATAATATTTTGGTATTTTAGATAAAACTTGGCATCTCACTATCCTCACACCTGAACTAACAACAAACAATTTAAATTTAAGAAACATGGAAGAAAAATAATTAAAAAATAAGTATTTTACCCAAAGTAAAATAGTTTGATATTATACTATTAAAAAATTATAATTTAGATATTATATTAAATTTGATATTATAAAACATAATACAAGTTCTAAAATTATTAATAATTTAAAAAATCTAGAAGAAGTGAAAATTACATAAAAATATCAATTACATGGAAGAACAATAGTTAAAAATTAAGTATTTTACAAAAAGTAGAGTAGTTTGAATTTAAAAAAAAGGCACCAATTATATTTGCATGAAAGAAACTAAACATAATAAAAATCATATTTGCATAAGAGAAATTAAATATAATAGAAATTAGTTAAATAAATCATAAACATTAAAAGTAAACTTAACTTGTTCATGTGTCAACAATGTGAGACATGAATTTAAGTAAATCATTCTTTAAATTTCAATAAAGTAAGAAATAATCATCTAAAATAATCATTTCTCACAAAAGAAAAATCACTAGAATTTCATTATTTGGTTCGTTGATTTGTGTTTCAGAGATAATCTTGTCACCTCCTTTAAAGTAGTTTAACCTATAAAAGTTGTTCCATCCATCTTCAATATATTTGAGAATTTACTATTATATAATTTTAGAATAAAAATATATAATATAAGTAATAATAATTATTATTATTATTCTTATAATAAAATTTTCAAGCAAAGGAACATATTGTATTATCGTAGTTTTGTTGTTTGGTGTTCAGTCATCAATATGTATGTGTTTTAGATCATCATATTCAATTTAATATTTAGAACTCATATAATTAGGAACAACGTAACATGAGTTTACAAATTTTGAACCCTAACATGAAGACTACTATTAACTTATGTTCGAAACAAATCGAACAACACATTTATCTATAAAAAAAAGAAATACTATTACAAATCTATAATCACTACAAGAAATTTGATATTAGGATTACATACGAATCCAAATTCGTATGTAAAGTGAGCGTTACATACGGATTTTTACATACGGATCTAGATCCGTATATAAAGTGAGTGTTACATACGAATTTTTACATACGAATCAAGATCCGTATGTAAAGTGAGCGTTACATACTGATTTTGACATACAAATCCAAATCCGTATGTAAAGTCAGCATTACATACGGAGTTTTACATACGGATCCAGATTCGTATGTAAAGTGAGCATTACATACGAACTTTTACAAACGGATCCAAATCCGTATGAAAAGTGAGCATTACATACGGATTTTTACATACGAATCCAAATCCATATGTTAAGTAAGTGTTACATACCGATTTTTACATACAGATCCAGATCTGTATTAAAGTAAGTATTACATACCGAATTTTACCTACGGATGCAAATGCATATGTAAAGTGAGCATTACATATGGATTTTTACATATGTAAAGTGAGCGTTACATACGGATTTTTACACACGGATCTAGATCCGTATGTAAACTGAGCGTTACATACGGATTTTGACATACAGATCCAAATTCGTATGTAAAGTCAGCATTACATACGAAGTTTTACATACGGATCCAGATCTGTATGTAAAGTGAGCATTACATATGAACTTTTACAAACGAATGCATATCCGTATGAAAAGTGAGCATTACATACGGAATTTTACATACGAATCCAAATCCATATGTAAAGTAAGTGTTACATACCGATTTTTATATACAAATCCAGATCTGTATGTAAAGTGAGCATTGCATACGGATTCGTATTAAAGTAAGTATTACATACCGATTTTTACCTACGGATGCAAATGCATATGTAAAGTGAGCATTACATATGGATTTTTACATACGGATTTGGATTCTTATAGTTTTTTATGGGAATTAAAAGCAATGAACAAACTAAAATAAAAAAAGTGAAAATATAAAAGAAGGTCATAGGGAATTGAAATAATTTTAATATTTATTACGTTGTTAGAATTAAATTAGAAAAGTAATTTGAGTTTAATTATTTTTTTATTTAATTAAATAAAATTATAATATTTAAATTATAAAAAAATTAAAAAATTAAAAAATATATATAAATATTAGTATCAATAATAATATTAGTATACATAATGCATACAATATCATCTTTCAATTATGATTCTCACACATCATATTCGATTATAATAGAGATAGTCACTTACCTTTATTTATGAGGGTCCTTATGTGAGTAGTTTCTTTAATCCTTTTCTTAATCTATCTCTTGTAATTCCTTTCTTTTCACATTATTTCTTAATGGTTAACGGTGAACAACTTGAGATAGAACCCAATTTTATTCTTTCCAAATTTCCATTAGATTAAATTTTCATTAGGTATCAAATGTAAATATATATATATATATATATATATATATATATATATATAACTTCTTACATTAACCAATATGTCTTTTATTTTATTAAATTGCATTCAAACACAAAGTCCAAAATCTATTTCATATGAGTCACATTTATAATTTTCTAACGATAGATAGTTCAAAAGAATATTCAAAAGAATAAACTTTCGAATCTATCTCTTACTTGCTTAAGTAAATGTTACAAGAGTATTATTTTTGAAATCTCTTTTATATTAATACTCTCTAGATAAACCTTATTCACTTAATAATATACCTTTTATATGCCACATAAGTGAAATACCAATATCATACATACTTAGATGAGAGCATATCAATTTTCTTTTAAATAAAACGTGATTCAAAATATTATATATAAAACAAATTATCAAACAAACTTAAGATTGAATGTAATAACAAATTATTTAAAAAAGAAGAAGCTATATATAGATATGAAAGTTTTAGATTATTTATGATAATATTAAATTTGAATTCATATTGTATGGTTACGAAAATAAGTATGAAAAATATCATATTTTCTTTTAATACAATTAAACTGAATCTAAAAAGTAAACCTATAAAAGAAATGTTTATTTCCATTAGAAGTCAAAAGTGAATTAAAAATTAAAAAAATAACGACATTTGGCATTAACTGAATAATAGCTTATAGCCAGTTTTTTTTTATCAGCAAAGAATAGAATTTAATTAAAGGGGATACAAAGGGGTATCCCAACCCACTTACACAAACATATTGAAGATATAAAATCTTCAATCTGCAAAAACACCCTAGAGATAATAGAGAAAACTAGCTACTGCTACAACAAGGGACCTTGCTATAACGTGTAACCTGTCATTACTAGCTGTTTTAGGATTAACCATCTATACTTTTGAACAGTAGCCCCTCCGTAATATGACTCCACCAAGTTGGCAATACCATTCAGAAGCGTTTGGTTCTCTCTAGCCAAAGAACCACATCAGCATGACCATTTGTTCTTCAATCCATAGAAACATCCTCTAATTTTGTAAATGATGCAGGCTCCTTCATCCAACCACTCCACCAGAAGCACGTGACCATTTGAATGCATAAATACCAGCAACTCCCACTCCTACACCCATCACACAGTACCAGCCCAACCTTGCTTATAAGCTCAATCCTAGCTAGCAACAGAGCTTAGCCGTTCGCACAAATCACCACAAAAAACCACCTCTGTCATACTATACCAGCAGTCGTCACACTTCACCACCAAAACAAAGGTTATTATGCATTAAACCATACTCCTGCCTCTGCATCATCCATGAGATGAACACAACAGCCTGCCTGTTACTTAACACTTCTAAGACAGATGAATGGGTTAAGGACCCAATCAGCAAACGAGTAATTAAAGGAATGAGTCTTGTGCTTCAACCAGAGCCAAGATTTGAGTTGAACTTTCTGAAAAATCTCATCCACAACTACTACCCCTTGCCGGAATACGATTACATTTCGTTGGTCCCAAATGCCTCTGATCACATTCACCCAAACACCTTTCCAAACCAGATTTTGTTTATTTGTGGCTTGGAACAAATAAAATTTCAGAAAGTGCATCTTAAGGTCGTTATGTTGGACTGTAGATGTACCTACCCACTTAAAGCGCTCGGACCATACCTGTTGGGCATATTTGCAATGTAGAAAAATGTGCTGGTTGGATTCCTCCTCTATCTGACACAGTGGGCATAGCATTGAGTTCATCAACACCCCTCTTCTACTCAAACACTGTCTTGTAGGCATTCTCCCCCTCAGCGCCCTCCAAGCTGTCATTAACACGTTCCGAAAAGCCTTTGTTTTCCATAAAAATCTGTACACTTTGGATTGCGGGTCTGCACTATGCTTGGTTAGGCATTTGTAGGCAGCGCTTACAAAAAATGTCCCAGAATTCTCCTTCCCCCACACCTGTATGTCCTCAATATTCTTCTTTAGCGTGACCCTGGAGAGGAGCAAGTTAAGGTCAACTTCCAATTGGGACTCCCACTCAAATCTAATACGCCTCCACCTCAATATCCACCTCCACTCTGAGTTACACCACATTCCAACTTCGCCTATGCTTTGGCCTTGGTGTAGGGAAAAAGAGTACAAACGTGGGAACATGGTTTTAAGGTTCTCACTTCCAACCCACACCTCCTCCTAGAACTTTGCTTTGTCTCCACATCCGAGTTCCTATCGTAGTTCTTCTTGAAACCACCCTCTACCTACACCCTCTTTGCACGTTTTGTTTAGATCTCTCCACCACCAATATTGGTCTTTGACAGTTATACAGCCGTTATCACAATCCAGATCATACTTTGACCCCAACACCTCCTTCCACCTACCTTTTTCTAGTGATATGCAACGCCATTTCCATTTGGCAATCAAGGCTTGATTGAACTTTCGAATATCTCTGCAACCCAACCCTCCGTCTTTCTTTGGTTTGCAAACGTCTTTCCAACTTACCCATGATATTGGCTTGTTGACCTTCCCCCAACCCACAAAAATCTGCTTTGGATTCTGACTATCCTTGTACATACCGACTCCGAAGCCCTGAACAACGAGAGATAATACAAAGGTACAGCTGTTAAAACAGTTTCTCCCTGCTAGAGATAAGAACCTCCCTTTCCAAATACTGAGCCGTGCTTTAAGCTTATTGAGAACAGGTTCCCAGAAATGTTTCCTCCTTGGGTTCCCTCCCACCTCTATACCCAAATACTTAAAAGGTATCCCCATCTGAGTGCAATTCAAGATCTTGGTGAAACAATCTACAATATTACTTTGTATGTTAATGCCAATCAGCTTAGATTTGTGGAAGTTAATCTTCATGCCTGAAGCAAGCTCAAAGCCCCTTAAGATGGCTTTCAATGTTATCACATTATTGATTTTATCTTCACAGAAGAATAAGGTGTCATCCGCGAATTGGAGAATGCAAACTTCCTCCTCTTTGCGTCCTATCTTGAGACCCGTCAACATGTTGACCTTTAGAGCTTCTCTTACTATCCCTGCAAGGCCTTCTACAACAACAAGAAAAAGAAACGGTGTCAGGGGGTCTCCCTGCCTCAACCCCCTAGTAGGTTTGAACTCCTCCGTAGGACTCCCATTGACCAACACCGATACCGTAGCAGAATCCATACACCCTCTAATCCAGGAGATCCACAAGCTATGAAACCCCATCTTGCTCAACATGTCGTATAAGAATTCCCATCTGACCGAGTCATAAGCTTTCTCAAAGTCCACCTTCAGACAAAGCCCACTTCTCCTCCTTTTCCTTAGTTCCTCCAGAACCTCATTGGCCATCAACACACTGTCTAGGATCCCTCTACCGTTTAGGAAGGTAGATTGGTTGTCATCTATAATTGTTGGCATCACCTTCTTCATTCTATTGGCCAAAACCTTTGCAATGATTTTGTATAAGACACCTACTAGTGAGATGGGTTTGTACTGTTCTAGCTTAGATGGATCCTTGATCTTAGGGATAAGTGCAATGAACGAAGCATTGCAGCCATTCGGGATAGACCCCGTCGTGTGAAACAGGGCCATATATGCTACTATCTCCTCTTTTATAAACTCCCAGCTCTTCCTAATGAAGTTGAAATTAAACCCATCAGGACCTGGGCTCTTTGAACCTTCACACTGCCACACTGCCTCCTTTATATCCTCCTTAGAGAACATGGCTACAAAGGTCTCATTCTCCGTAGCTGATAATGACTGAAACTCAACACCATCCAACCTTACCCCTAGATCCTTCGTAGCACAAAATCTAGATTCAAACAACTTCTTGGCCTCTGTTCGCACTGTGGACGGTTGCTCACACCATTGGCTCCCTACCTCAACACCTTTCACTTCGTTCTTCAACCTCCTCCACCTCATAGACGAATGGAAAAATCTAGTGCAAGAGTCTCCATACTTAAACCAGTTTGCTCTAGCCTTCTGACTTATGAGGGACTCGATTCTCTTATCATTCTCTGCGAGGCAGCTTACCAACTCCATTCTTTTCAGTCTACCTCTTTCCCCCAATTCCCCATTACAATCTTGGTTATCAAGATTGATGTGATTCCACTAGCCATATAGAGAAAGGTTCTTGACCTTCTTAGGAATCACCTTGAGTTGGACATAATAGAGGCACTTTTCTTAGAGTTGGATCATTGTTCTAAGACAAGAACTCACCAAAAACTAGTACCAAATCCCAAACTCATTGGATGAACCAATTTTAGTCAAATTGAACCGAACAAAAGAGATGAAATTAAAAGGAACCGAACAGAAATGATTAAGCACACAAATGAACCGAACAGAATTGAAAATAAAAGGCAAGAACAGAAACAATAGATGCTGGAAAAACAGAAAAACCGAACCAAAATACTCAAGAACACAAGACAACAAAAGCAATTGAAAGAGAAGGAAGGAAGGAGAAGAGAGTGCTCATGAAGATGGAAGAATGTTGGATGATCTCGCCACTAGAAGTGTGGAATGCTCCTAGGTAAGAGTGATGCCGCCACTTGAGGACTCCATTGATCCATCAAGATAAGACTAGAGAAGAAGGCTCCAAAAGCTCTCCAAAGTTCACTCAAAATTTGAGTAGAGTTTTCTTAGATTAATTCTAATCTGAATTTTACAAAGGAAGCACCTCTATTTATAGCCTAAGGTGCTGAAAAATAGGTGGGAAATTTCAAATAAACTCATTTGAAATTCCCACCAAAAACAAGTCACATGGGAGGTGTGACCTTTTTCTACTATGACACCTCCCAAAAACTACACCTACACCACTCTCCTAAGTCACATGGACAATGTGACTTTATTTTACATTTTCACACACCTTTATTTAATAACCACACCTCCTAAAACTATACAAGAGTATTTCAAAGCTTGGCCTTGCCCCTCATGGGATGGACTTGGGCTCTTTGGGCTTTGGCCTTCTTGGGCTTGGGCTTGGGCTTTGGGCTTGGGCCTCATCTTTATTTTATGTCTTCTTTTAATTTTGAGAAGACTAGAAGGAAGAACTTCAAATGTGAGGGTGGATGTCCTCTTCTCCATTAATAAAAGCCTCCTTTATTTGATTCTCATCAAAGATCCTCCAAATCCTATAGAATACCTCCTTGTTCCATGTCTTCAGGTCAGACTTGAGGCATTTCAGTTTTTCTTTAAAAACTATGAAAGCATTCCCCTGCGCTGTATAAGACTGCCATCGAGCTTTCACCATCTTGAGAAAACCTTTATCAAAGAACCAAGCATCAACATATCTGAACGGTTTGGGTCCCCAGTCCTTCTCCACGGATTTCACCACCAATGCACAGTGATCAGACACTTCCCTTCTTAGAACGCATTGTTTGCTCATCGGCCATATTTGTAACCATTCTTCAGTAACGAAGACTCTATCAATTCTGCTTTTGGCCGTTCCATTGGGTTTGAACCACGTAAAAGTCTTGCCAACCAAAGGTAACTCTATGAGGGAAAAAGATTCAATGAAACTATTAAAGCCCCTGATCTCACTTGATTGTTCAACCCTGCTCCTGACTCCTTTCCTTTCACTTCTACTTCTAACAGCATTAAAGTCACCACATAAGCACCATACAGATCCTTGGGAGGCCTCCTTCACCTTAGAGAGTTCCTCCCACAGAGCCTTCTTACCACTCAGGTTACACGGAGAGTAAACATTAACCACCACACACCTAGAAGAAGATTTAATATGTTGACCAAAAACTGCAATAAAGCGTTTGCCCATCAGGTGATGTTCATAAGAAAAAGAGTCTTTGTGCCACAAAGACAGCAAACTTCCACTCCCTTCGTCCCCTTGATTATGAATCCAACCAACTGTATTAACACCCCACAAAGAAAAACATCTAGCATCCGATAAATCTTTAGCTTTTGTTTCTTGCAAGCACACCAAATCAGCTCCCTCACTTCCTATAATCTACCTCATATACCTAGCCTTGGTTCCTCCCCCCAACCCTCTTATGTTTAGATTAACTATAATCATAGTAGACCATCCTTGTTTCCTTCCTCAACATTCTTCAAAAACTCCACGTCTCTAGCTTCCATACACACGTATTCTTTTTCGACCTCCTGATCATCCCCCCTGCAGAAAATCCCTACTCTTCTACTGATCTCCCACAACTTAGACAGATCCGCTGGTGAAACCGTATCTCGCAACCTTGAGTTACAATTATCTATATCCTCATCCGAAAGAGAGACAGAGGACATACCTTGAATGGTTTGATGCAAATTCCCAACACGAGTTGCCTTAGATCTTAATCTAACAGAGCGACTTGGGTGAGAGTTCGGAGCTTCCAATTCCATTAATCCATTGGTCTTCCTTTGGTGTTGAGCGTTTCCTACTGGCCTCCCCCCCTCTTCAACTCCTAACCGTATAGGGAACCCACTATCTGTGCAGACATCCCCAAGGCCTTTCGCTTCAACAGTTGCTTCGTGCTGATGATAACCTTTGAGCATCTCTTCCTGTTCCACGGTCTTCGTCTCCGCCCCACTCTCTGGGGCTATGGTGCGACTGACACTGATTTCCTTGTTTGAATACGCTGAGGACCACTCCTCCTGAGATTGGTGCATCACCCTTCCTCCTAACGAGCCTCCTATTGCACCTCGAGCGAACCTGTGATCATGGTCTGACCCGATTTCCGTTTGAGATGGCCCTGACCTGGATCCACTCACACCCGCACCCGCCTGAACCTCCTCGAAATGGGCCTCCAAATTCCTAACTTGGCCCAAACCCCCTTTGATTGTATTTTGGGTATCCAGGCATTCAATATCCACAACTATTCTTGCCAGCTCATCATGTTCGCAGATTCTATAAAGGGGATAACCTTTTTGTTATCCCCTTTCCTCCCAAACTTCCCTCATTTTTGTAGTCTTGTTCTCGTCAACATCTTCCATCTTGTTCTTGCCCATCATTGGCCTCACCATGGTCGTTTTCCTGGCGTCCTTTGACTCTTCCCTAGGGAGCTCCGCTTGATGGCGAAGATACTTCGGGATGTTCACATAAAGTTTTCTATTTCCTATGTATATCTGGTCGAGCTCCTTCTCCAGCTTCGCCACGTTCTTCACGTCAAATAAACTCACGAAACCAAATCTTCTTCCCCACTTATTCAACCTACGGGAGATGAAGACATCTTTCACCCTTGCCCATCTTTGGAAGATTTTGAGCATATCCTTCTCTCCATAGTCATCAGGAAAGTTAGAGAAGAAGAACGTAGTGGAGTTGTTACTTAATCTGTGCTGGGGACCGTTACCATCCTGCCTCACTAATAAGCGAGATCTACTGCCCTCTCCGGTCTCTTTATGACGGTCTCCGGTATGTTTACGACAATCCATTTCTAGTTGAGACATTTATAGCCGGTAGATCCGTTTAAATCTTTAACTTCGTAACAAAAGAAACTTAAGAGATATTAATTAAAAATAATGGTATGACTGTGTTCACGCAGAAATCTTTAAAACAATAAAGACGCAAACACCAATAATGAGTACAACAAATCAATGATAGAATCATAAACAAAATTAAATAATTTATTAAATATATTTTTAATTAACTGAATGAAATTGGATATTTACAATATGCTATATGACATTAAATGAACAAGGACAAAAGTTTCTCTGGACAGTAACAACCATTTAAAAGTTTATGAAAGATTTAAATATGATTTTATTCCTTCAAATTGCATATATAGTAATATTTTTCCTTCTATCTAAATAAAAATAATATAATAATATTTGATATTAATATTATTTATATTGAATTTGTAATAATTCTTTAAAGTAGTATTAAAATTTAAAGAAAATAAATGATATTATTATCTTGAACACTAAACCGTTCTTGATATAAAATCATTATTAAAAAGATAGTAAAATAATCAATTACTTTTTATATATATTGATTTAAATAATAATGTTTGGTCTTTTAAGTTATATTTTTCTTTCTATTCTTATTTTCTTCATTCATTTTCTACTCAACATTGGGAGAATTAGAACAATCTTGCAAGAAGCTTATCATAAAAATTTATTCTTCATGTCCTCAATGATACACGCGGAAACAACACACATAATCACAAATCAACTGCAGAAAATAAACAACATATGATTTAACGTGGTTCGGTCGCCAACTGCAACCTACATCCACACGGGCAACTATTAGGTTTTCATTATATCCTGTTGCACACCAATTACAAGTACAATGATCTCTTTAAATAGAGATAAAAAGAGATAATAAAGGGACACAATGATTAAGCCCACTCACTAAAACATGGTGTCTACTCAACCCAACACAATTGATCCTGGCTTCATACCCAACAATCTCCCACTTGAAGTCACGGAACAATGTTCACCTGCGCTTCAACTGTGTACATGGTGTCTTGTCAGCTCAACCTAATTGGTCTTGACTTCATACCCAACAATCTCCCACTTAAAGTCACGAAACAATGTTCACCTGCGCTTCAACTGTGTACATGTACTTCCTGTAATCTGTCGACGGAACTCAATGTTCCACCTCTAGTTGCCACCAGCCTTCTTAATCATTTTTAAGACTTCGTTAAAACTCCCCTGAGTTTCAACACATCAGTCACTGACCCGTTTTCTGTTCCTACCGACTCCACTTATAGGAACTGCCGGATCCTGAAACAACCTGAGAACAAACACTCTCCATATTCAACAAGAATTTTTCTGGAGAAGTTTTAACTGCTGGAATACTGGTTCTCCCAACCCACTATCGTCTAGGAACCTTAGCTGAAGCACAACCCGTGCTCCCACTGCCACAAGTACCTCTGACTGGTCTACCTGAACCTTTCCATGCTCGTTCATCCTAAATCTGACCTGTGGCTCTGGGTTTCTCTCTTGTAAAGACAACCCTCTTTTGCCCACGAGATTCACCAAAACCCCACGCCTCTCCAAGTTAGCTTTTGTGGCAATCAAATTAATCAACACCCTCCAAGCGATAATTTGTGTTGAGGACAAAGCAGTAGTCTTCTAGAGGAAGACAAACACACTTTTTCCCTCCACAGGGCCTCTTAAAAGAGTATAGACAGATTTTACCTAGAAACCACTATCCTTACCAGCCTTCCAAACTCGACTATCTACAAAATTCATGATAGGGTCTTTCCACTTCTTGTAACAGCTGGACTTCCTGGTATATTTCCCGATCAAACAGACCTCTCCTCCAAATTAACTTCCACTCTCATCTATCATTAACCCACTCCCCCACAAGACGGTAAACTATCTTCTTTATTACCACACAAAGAGAACAATCTTGGAAATTTACTTTTCAGATCTTCATTGCCCACCCAAACATCTTTCCAAAACAAAATATCCTTCCCGTCTCCCACTCTCCACTCGCAACAATTCTCAAAGGATTTAATGATATAGTAAAAATATAATAATAAGTGTACAAAACCAAATCAAATATGCAACAAATCTATTTTGCATGCTTTTGTTAATTTCTCTTTCACACTCTTTCATTCACTCATTTTTCTGTCACCTCTATTTCTCTGTTCATCTCCCATTCTTATTTCTCCATTTTCTCAACCAAAACCACACCCCTAGGAATAAACTGCTTCACCAAAGAATAAACAGTTATCCGCGTGTAAATTCAAATGACATTTCAAATTTAAAAATACAAAATTTCAAAGGGTTATGATGCTTTGACAACTCTGCTTCAACCTATAACAATAATAAATATTAATATTTGTAATTAAAAAAAATTTAAAAAGAAGAATAAACCTCCTTAATGAAAATACAAGCAAAATACAAAATGTTAGAAATTATTTTAAAATTCAAAAAATTATAAATTTTTATAAATAATTAAAATATTAATATTTATTGGATTGTAAACTGGAGCACGATTATCAAATAAATATTTTTGAATTTTGAAATTTCAAATACATTTACCTTGTTTAACTCACTTCTCTCACTGTCCAAAGCTGCAAATTTGTTAACAACCTATTTTTGACTAAAAAATATGAAATATGCATGACTATGAGAAAATAGTGGTTGTTTACTTTGATTTTGGGAGGAGAAAAGCATGAACAAAACAAAATTTGAATCAGATTTCAAAATTTAAAATAAAAAAAATACAAAATACATTAATTCAATACACTTTTATCTTTTTTAGCTCACTATTTTTCTATCCACTACTGCAGATTTTTCAGCCCTCCAATTTTTTTTCTTTTGTGGAAAAGAATGAACCACCATATAATCCTGTACCTCAAACTTTCATACTACTACAATACAATTTATTTGTATCCACAACAGTACCAATTTTATATTCATGTTCAGTTAAATCACTGACTATGTTTTTTTTCCAGTAAATAGTAATGAAATTAAGTGAGACCACTTTACCGGTGGTCCAACTCTTATACATGCTCATAAAGTACCTTTCCATCTATATATCAACCAAAAAGACCTCCTAGTGTCTATCTCATCTCTATCAATAATAAAAAGAATAGACCTCCTAGTGTCTATCCCATCTCTATCAATAATAAAAAGAATCCCAAGGATCAACCCTTTATAAAAATCACTAACTATGTGATCATTCTGATGACCACCGTGAAGAAGTTTTCTAATTTGGGTTATCAAATACTTTACAATAATGTAAATCAAATATTCAAATTCTTATTATTGTAAAGCTAATAATCCTTGTGTAGGAACTAATTGAAGAAAATAACAAAAGGCAAAAGGTTGTAGAAACTAATTGAACTTAATTGTACAAGATTTCAAAATTGTTGAACTGATCTTATATATTTTGATTTAAAGAACAGAGACACAACCATAGAATATAAAGAGCAACAATATATTATATTTTTTAAAGGTAGAAAGTATGGTCCAAATTTTCTCAGATGAAGGACTGACATAATATGAAGGAAGAACTTTTGGTTTTTGAACAAAGGAAGAAAATCATGATAAGAAAAAACCACAAAAAAAAGAAAGTTGTTAAAAACAATATACAACTTCTATTGCCAAGCTTAGCTGGAGAATAAGCACTTATTCGCGTGTGATTTCAAATAACATTTCAAATTTGAAAATACAAAACTTTAAATTTCTATACATTTACTTTGTTTAAGTAACTGCTTTCTCTGTCCAAAGCTGTAAATTTTTCAACATCCCATTTTTGGCTAAAATATGAAATTTGCAGGCATGTGAGAAAAGAGTGGTTGTGTGCTTTGCTTTTATGAGAAAAGCATGAACAAAACAAAGCTTGAATCAGATTTCAAGATGCAAAATCGAAAATACAAAATACATTAATTCAATACATTTTCACCTTCTTTAACTCACTACTTTTTTATGCAGTGCTGTAGATTTTTTAGCCCTCCAATTTTTTCTTGGGTGAGAAAAGAATAAACCACCATATAATCTTGTACCTCAAACATTGTGAGTACTACAATCCAATTTATTTGGATCCGTACCAATTTGATATTCATGTTATTAATCATTGACTATGTGATCACTGTGTTGGGAAAAGAAGTAGAAGATTAATCTGTGAGTTTTAAATACAGAAGTGAAAATAAACTTTTATCTTTTATTCTCTGTATGAGGGTTAGACCAGTTCTTAAGTAATCAATTTAATTTAATTGTTTATTGTCGATGAAAAAAAAAACTCTGCAATGTAAATCAAATATTTAAACTTATTGTTGAGCTAATAATTGTTACCAGTGGATGCGTAGATTATATTGTTTATACTTTTCAGAATGTGTTTAAACTTCTTTTTATAAATCAAATAAACTCAAATTTCACTTTTTAAAATTTCATAAAGTTTATTTATCCATTTTAAGATAATATTGAAAATAATAATATAAATTAAACCAAATTTAAACATTTTTATGAGAAAAGTTTAATATATTTAATATATTTATTATATTATTTTTTTTAATATATATTATGATGTTATCTAAAATATATCTTTCTGAAATAAAATATTAAATAATATATAATATATGGTAACAAATATATAATTATTTATTTAAAATTATTTTTAGACAATAATTTTAAAAAATAAAATTTGATGATTTAAATAGTTATTATACATAATTAACTTTTTAAAAATATATAAAATATTTATGGTGAAGTAAATTTACATTTTTATTTTATTTTATAAAATTAATTTAATATTTATATGTCATAAGTAGTATACTTGGTCTGATAATTTAAATTTACATTTTACTTTTTAATAAAGTGTATTTATTCATTTTAAAATAATATTGACATAATTATATAAATTAGATAAAAGTTGAGCACTTTTGTATGAAAAATTTAATATATTTATTAAATTAAAATCTGATATATATATTATTTATTCACATATTTTATTTCATATTTAAATTTTAAGAAATAAATGTTTTAATTATATACTAAGTTTTAATATATATATATATATAAATAAAAGAGTAAATTAGATATATTTTTAATTATATTATATATATAGAGAATTCATATTTTTATTATATATAAGTATAATTGTTTTTTGGTGTATTCTGTTGGCTATTAATTTGAAGGTCCAAAACATGTCCTTACCTTGCACTTGCACTTGATGTCAATGAAAAATGAAGTGATGTCAACGATAATAAATGTATAGTTGAGCTTCTCGAGTCTTGCGAACCCAGTTAAAAAATCATATACTTGAACGATGCTCACAATCGACAATAGTTTGATGAACTACTTTTGTAATGTCTATCACATGAAGAACAAAAGAACATACGTACTATTCCACACTACTTCTCTTCTGATGGATTATCAAAATATTATTTCTAAATAATGTGATAATTAAAATTTTAATAAATAATAACAAATTCATGTCACTCAATTAAATATATGTGATAATTGTTGAATAGACGACATTATTATATTGTCAATGTTAAAGTTCTTACCCTAAACATTAAAAATAACATTACACAAAATCAAAAGAATAAAAAGTAAGATAATAATGATTAAAGGATTAAAAGAAATAATGTACCCAATTAAAAAAAATAAAAACTCAACGAAGTGACCTCAGTTTGTGGGTCAAGAACTGGTTGTCCATTGAATAAGGTCACAACGGGGTTTTTTTTTTATCAGCAATGAATAAATAAAATTTAAAGGGATACTTCAGGGGTATCCCAACCCATATACAGTAACCAGAAATACAGTGCAAGATTGAGAATCCTTTAATTTGGAATAACAAAAACAATAATTTGCTATAAACCGTGTTTGGATGGTGAAAACAGTGAAAGGGTGTGCCCAAATATAACATCAAAACACTATATTCAAATAAAAAAAAGTATATGAAGTTGTGACCATTAGATTAATTTTAAATATATACTCATAGTAGTATCTGTTACGTATATCTAAATAAAAATAATATATTGAATTTGTAATAAATTCTTTAAAGTAGTATTAAATTTAAAGAAAATAAGTGATATTATTATCTTGTAAACTAAACGGTTCTTGATATAAAATAATAAATTTAACTATCACTTTCCTTTTATATATATTCCTTTAAATATATGTACGTAGTATCCGTTATATATATCTAAATAAAAATAATATAATAATATTTGATATTAATATTAATTATATTGAATTTGTTATAAATTCTTTAAAACAGTATTAAATTTAAAGAAAATAAGTGATATTATTATCTTAAAAGCTAAACAGTTCTTGATATTCTTGATATAAAATCTTATTAAAAAGAATAAAATAATAAATTTCACTATCAGTTTCCTTTTTTATATATATATATATATATATATATTAGTTTAAATATATATACTAATAGTAGTATCCGTTATGTATATCTAAATAAAAATAATATAATAATATTTTATATTAATATTAATTATATTGAATTTGTAATAAATTCTTTAAAGTAGTATTAGAATTTAAAGAAAATAAGTGATATTACTAAACGTTTCTTGATATAAAATCTTATTTAAAAGAATAAAATAATAAATTTTACTATCACTTTCCTTTTATATATATTAGTTTAAATAATGATATTTGGTCTTCTAAGTCATATTTTTTTTTCTATTCTCATTTTCTTCATTCATTTTCTACTCAACAATGGGAGAATTAGAACAATCTTGCAAGAAGCTGATCATAAAAATTTATTCTTCATGTCCTCAAAAGTGTGAAGGTGTATGTGAATTGAAGAATAAGAAGGGTTACGCAAAAGCAATATGGGTTGATACAAAAATTCCATTACAATCTGGTGCCAGAAATCAAGAAATTAGGTACAAGGGGTGTGATAAGAGAAAGAAGAAAGAAAGATTGCGCATGGAGTGCAAGAAAAGGGAGAAGCATGCAATGGCAATGGATAAACACAAAAAGATGCAATGTTGGGCAATGTTGAAGCGTTTAATGGTTGGAAGAAATGCATGGATTTTCAAAAAGAGTGATCTTGTTATCCATAAGAACGTGAAAAAGAAGAAGACAATGAGTTTACGGGATATTGAATTAAAGCTAAAAAAATTGGAGTACTCAAAAGTTGATGAGTTTGCGGATGACATGGTGAGTGTCTTCTCTTATCCCTTGGGTTATCCTCCAAGAAGTGAGATACACAAAATTGCAACAAGAATCACTCAATCTTTTGAGCTCACTTGGAAAACCATGAAGAAAAGGTGGATAGTTGAAGAAAATCTTTAATCAAAAAAGATTTTTGTAGAAACTTTAAAAGTTTGTTATATTAGCTATTTTGTAATTTTGGCTACTCAAGAATTGATCATTGTTGATATGTAATTCGATTTTCTTGATCTTATTACTCTTTATCTTTGTGTGTTTAGTCAATTTCAATCAAAAGTAATTACAAAGTTATAAACTTTTACCAAAATATTTCTTGTAGGGTTGTTTACTTCTTGAAAATCCTCTTGCAAATATAATAATGTTACAAGAGTATTTTTTTTGAAATCTTTCTGTTATTATTATGTATAGATTTTTAAAATATTATATATTAAACAAATTACCAAAGAAACTCAAGATTGAATGTAATAACAAATTATTTAAAAAAGAAGAAGCTATATATAGATATGCAAGTTTTAGATTATTTATGATAATATTAAGTTTGAATTCATATTGTATGTTTACGAAACTAAGTATGAAAAATGATCATATTTTCTTTTAATACAATTAAACTGAATCTAAAAAGTAAAACTGTAAAAGAAATGTTTATTCCCATTAGAAGTGAGAAGTGAATTAAAAAATAAAAAATAACGACATTTGGCATTAACTGAATAATAGCTTATAGCCAATAGATCCGTTTAAATCTTTAACTTCATAACAAAAGAAAATTAAGAGACATTAATTAAAAAAAATTGTATGAGTGGTGTCACGCAGCAATCTTTAAAACAATAAAGACGCAAACATCAATAATGAGTACATCAAATCAATAATAGATCCATAAACAAAATTAAATAATTTATTAACTATATTTTTAATTAATTGAATGAAATTGGATGACACTAAATGACCACTTTAATGTAAACGACAAAAGTTTCTCTGGACCGTCAACAATGATTTAAAAGTTTATGAAAGATTTATTATTTTTTCTTCTATTAATTTTTTTGTAATCTTTTTTATTAAGTCTCTACTAATTTGATAAATGGTGGTTTGTTAAGTATTTGTCACTTAGATTTAATTAAGTCACATTTTTTTTTAAAGTTTAATCAATTTTAGTTAACTCCTATTGTATTTAAAAAGATAATATTTTGGTCATTTTAGATAAATGAGTTTAAGTTAAAAATTCAAATAAAAAGAGTGATCAATAATCATCGTCACTGTGCAACCCATGGTAGTTCTTATAAAATCTTAATTTTAAACTATAATATTAAAAAATTATAAAAAACTATAATTTAGATATTATATTAAATTTGATATCATAAAACATCATATAAGTTCTACAATAGTTAATAATTTGAAACATTTAGAAAAAATGACATGAAAGAACAATAATTTTTATGTATAAAACTCTTAATATTAAGTATCACTATAAAATTTCACATATGATCATGCCTGAACTAACAACAAACAATTTAAATTTAAGAAACATAAAAAAAAATATGTATTTTACAAAAAGTAAAATAGTTTGATATTATACTATTAAAAAATTATATTTTAGATATTATATTAAATTTGATATTATAAAACATAATACAAGTTCTACAATGATTAATAATTTAAAACATCTAAAAGAAGTGAAAATTACATAAAAATATCAATTACATGCAAGAACAATAGTTAAAAAAATAAGTATTTTACAAAAAATAAAGTAGTTTGAATTTAAAAAAAAAACCATCAATTATATTTGCATGAAAGAAACTAAACATAATAAAAATCATATTTTCATAAAAGAAACTAAACATAATAGAAATTAGTTAAATAAATCATAAACATTAAGCGTAAAAATAACTTGTTAAGGTCTCAACATTGTGAGACATGAATTTAAAGCAAATCATTCTTTAAATTTCAACAAAGTAAGAAACAATCATCAAAAATAATAATTTCTCACAAAAGAAAAATCACTCGAATTTCATTATTTGGTTCGTTGATTTGTGTTTCAGAAACAATCTTGTCACCCCTTTAAAGTTTTTTAACCTATAAAAGTTGTTCCATCCATCTTCAATATATTTGAGAATTTACTTATATAATTTTAAAATAAAAATATATAATATAAGTAATAATAATAATTATAATAAATTTTCCAAACAAAGTAACATGTATTATCATAGTTTTGTTGTTTGTTGTTCATTAATCAATATGTTTGTTTTTGAGATCATCATATTCAATTTAATATTTAGAACTCATATAATTAGGAACAACGTAACATAAGTTTACAATAATTTTTGAACCCTAACATGAAGACTACTATTGACTTATGCTTGAAACAAATCGAACAACACATTTATCTATAAAAAAAATACTATTATAAATCTATAATATCTTTTAATTTTACTGGAATGGATCTCAACAATCAAAAGAGAGTGAAAAGATGTAACATTTTTATAAATCAACAAACTCTTATTTAACACTACATGAAACTTTTCAATAAATATGAGTAATAATAATAATAATATTAATAGTAATAATTAAAAAACACAATACAATAAAATAATTAAATAATGTAAAAGGGTAATTGATGCAAAATGTTTCAAAATGTTTATTTTTTAAATTGAAATATTGAAACAACGATAGTTGAAAGAGAGTGAAAATATTTGATCTTTTGGTAAGCAAATTATCATTTAACATTGGACGAAACTTCTCAAGAAAATTTCTAAAAAACCAAGCACACAATTTGTAGATGAGTAATAATAATAATAATTATTATTATTATTTATCATTTAACATTGGACGAAACTTCTCAGGAAAGTTTCTAAAAAACCAAGCACCCAATTTGTAGATGAGTAATAATAATAATTATTATTATTATTATTGATCCATGAAAATTGGTCCAAAACATGGTGCAAGATAAATGGCCGGAATACAAGCCCTAAAATAAAGCATATACTACTTTGTACAAATTTAAAGGACTAGGAAATTTGGAAGAAAATTAAAAATTAATTCTCCATAAAAAGAGTTTTTTTAACTTCTTCTTCTTCTTCTTCTTCTTCTTCTTCTTCTTCTTCTTCTTCTTCTTCTTCTTCTTCTTCTTCTTCTTCTTCTTCTTCTTCTTTTTTAACTTCTTCTTCTTCTTCTTCTTCTTCTTCTTCTTCTTCTTCTTCTTCTTCTTCTTCTTCTTCTTCTTCTTCTTCTTCTTCTTCTTGTGCAAAGAATACATGGTTATGGGGAGTGGCATAATTGGACAAAAAGAAGTATATTTTAGGATCTTCTATATTGGAAAGACAATATATTAAGAGATAATCTTGATGTTATGCATATTGGAAAAAAAATTCTTCGATAACATCTTTAACACTATGATGAATATGATGGGGAAGACAAATGACAATGAGAAAACACGAATGGACTTAAGTTTGTATTGTAGGCGAAAAGACTTTGAATTGAAATCACATCCTAATGGAAAGAAGTTCAAGCCAAAAACAAATTACACACTTGCAGTTGAGCAAATAAAACATGTGTGCCAATGGCTAAAAGATCTTACGATGCCTGACAGATATTCTTCCAACTTGGCTAGATGTGCTTATGTAAACAAAGGAAGGGTTCTTGGGATGAAAAGCCATGATTTTCATTTATTCATGGAATGCCTACTTCCCATAGCATTTAGTTTGTTACCAACTCATGTTCTAAATCTCATTATCGAGCTAAGTCATTTTTTCAAAGATTTGTGTTCTACGACACTTTGGAGGATGAACTTACTAGGATAGAAGAAAACATGCCCAAAATTCTTTGTAGGAAAGAATATTTGCCCCGACATTTTTTGATTCTATGGAACATCTCTTTGTCCATCTAGCGTATGAAGCGAGACTTGATGGACCTATCCATTATAGGTGGATGTACCCATTTGAAAGGTGATAATAAGAGTTATTAGTCTTTATAAAATGTGAAGTATAATTATCAATTATAACGTATTTCTTTAATTATAGATTCATGGGAAATGTTAAACAGTTAGTGAAGAATAAGGCTAAGGTAGAATGATCTATTTGCACATCTTATTTGCATCGTGAGACGACTTATTTTTGTTCACACTATTTCAAGAACTTTATGTTAAGACCATAAAATAGTAGAAATGAAGTCGAGATTGAAAGTGAAAGGCTTCCATCAATGTTATCAGTCTTTGACCAACCTAGACATCATTTTGGGAGGGAGTTCACTCGTTGGTTAAATGATGAAGAAATGAACTCAGGTCATGTTCATGTTTTGATCAATTGTAATGAAGTTAAACCATGCCTTGAGTAAGCCTCATGGAAGATATTATTTTAAAATATTTTTATTTATTCATTAATTTATCGCTAACCTAATGCATTGACACCTATTTGTTGAAGATGGATGCTGCTCCCTTCAAGACAATGTGTTTGTTGAAGCCTTTCGTATTTTGCTTTTTTGTTTGGGTTTGGTGTTAGGGGTTGTATTGTGTTTAGATTAGAGGTTGTTTAAGTGAGGTTTTTGCTGCATGACCCACCTCTTAACCCTCAACCGTATGATAAGAGCAAGCACAATGTTTTCTATAAATGTTTTTCACATGCTTTACCATAATATGCTTTACTGCACAAAAAATGAATTTGTTCTTTCTTAAATGAATAGATTCTTTCTTAAGCTGAGGTTTTGTTAAGAGTTTTTGATAACCTTGTTTTGCACATCATGTATTTTGACTTAGTCTCTCTGCTATCAAAACGACTGAGTTTCATATGTTCAAATATTTCTAGTTATCTTTTTAAAAATGAATATGTTCTTCCTTAAATGAATAAATTCTTTTTAAATCTGGTGCCTGGTTCTTAAAAGGTTTTCACGTCTTTATCTTTGCACCAAGTTGATTGGCTAAGTCCCTTGTGACTAAGCTGCAACATTTCAGAAACTCTCTTTGCCTTTGAAAAATAAATCTATTCTTTTTACTTTCAATCTGTTCATTTTATAACTGCTTTAACTTTTTTTTAAAAGTCAGTTATAAAATGTTTATTATAAAAGGAGTTGGTTCTGGCTTAAAAGTAGTGGTTGAGAAAACATTTTTACACTAGAGATTAAGAGATTTCAGAGAATTAGTACATGTTCTTGAAAGATTTTTCAAATTAGAAAGTGTGCTTGTTCTTGCTTGGTTCTAAAGCTTGGTTGGAGGTGTTGTCACAGTGTGTGCAATCTGTTCTACTCTGCATTCTCTTTCTAGGTGTATTCTTTTCATTCTTCAATTCTTTGTAAAGTGTGGTTGTAAGACTTTTCTTGAAGAGTTGTGTGTGCTGGAATAGTGTTTTTCAGCAAGGTGTGTCATGTTCTTGTAGGGTTCAAGAACAGTGGTTGTGTAATTGTTTTGAATTGTGTTTTAGTGGATTTCACCTTGGATTAGGTGAGACTTGATGTAGCTCATGTGAGTGAACCAGTATAATCTCACTTTGTTCAAATCTCTCTCAATCTCTACACTCTTTTATTGTTTCGTTTGCTGATATGTTAGAAAAATAAATCTGTTCAACTAAAATTGAATCTGTTCATTTTGGGTATACTCTCACTGTCCTTGTTTTCTGATAAGACTATCTTATTAACATTTGGAAAAATAATTTGCATTCTATTGAGGCACACTGTTTTGCTTATACCCCAGTATATCAATTAGCACATCCTAATCTGGTTTGACTCTCATAAATTGGATCTGAATTGGACAATCTGGTTTCTCTCATATGTGATTATCAAGATGCTTATGTGATCATTGTTAAAAACAATTGAAACCTTAATATCTGAAATCTGAATAGCTATCTTGTCAATCTAAACAGGAAAAATAAATTTGTTCATTGCTAAATAAATAGATTCTTTTCCTCTGTTTTGCAAAAAGACCGAATCTGTGTAAAAGTTTTAAAAACTCAATTCACCCCCCTCTTGAACTTTTACACTATTAAACCCAATAATTTGTATCAAGAGTTAGGACTTGTATTTTACTCAAGTTTGTTTGCAATATGTCTATGTTTAAAGTGCTTTTTGCTAAGGGTTCGTCTATTAATAGACCTCCTATGTTTAGTGGGATGAATTATGCATTCTGGAAAATAAGAATGGAAATTTTTATGGAATCTATTGACTCGTGTATTTGGGAGGATGTGGTCCATGGACCTTATGTGCCAATGCAGGTTGTCAAAGATGAAGAAGTGGCAAAACCAAGATCTGAATGGAGTGAGAGTGAAAAGAAAAAGGCTCAATATGATCTTGTAGCCAAGAACATCATAACTTCGTCATTAACAATGGATGAATTCTTCATAATATCTCAATGCAGTTCGACTAAGGAGATGTGGGAAGTTTTGGAAGTTACTCATGAAGGCATAGAGGGTGTGAAGAGATCAAGAAAACACTCACTCATTCAAGAGTATGAACTTTTCAGGATGCAACCTGAAGAGAACATTGCTGGTGTACAAAAAAGGTTCACCCATATTGTAAATCATCTTACTGGACTGGGAAAGGTGTTTGACAAAGAAGAACTCAATATAAAGGTGCTGAAGTGCCTTGATAGAAGCTGGCAACCCAAAGTGACTGCCATATCAGAAAGTAGAGATCTGTCAAAGTTGTCCACTATTGCATTGTTTGGAAAATTGATTGAACATGAGCTAGAACTCAAAAGGCTTAAAGAACAAGAAATTGTGGAAATGAAAACTAAAGGACTGACATTGAAAGCAAGTGCACAAAATGATATCAGTGAGGAAATAGAGAATGCTGAACATGATGAAACAATAAGTGTGGTCACAAAAGATTCAGCAAATTCCTAAGGAAGAAAGGCAGGGATAGGACTCAACAGAAAAGGAGGTATCCTAAACCTAATGAATTAAATTCTTCTAACTATACTTGCTTTGGATGTGGTAAAACAGGACACATAAAGAGTGATAGTCCAAATAATCAAATAAAGGAGAAACCAACCAGCAAGAAGGTTGAAAGAAGTAAGGGGAGAAGAGCTTACATCTCTTGGGAAGATAATGAAGTGTCTTCAACAAGCAGCTCCTCAACAGGAAGTGAAGAAACAAATTTGTGCTTCATGATGAAGGATGAAGAATCAATATCTGCTTTGGTTAGTGAGTTTTCTATGGAATCTGACAACTATGATCAATTGCTTGTAGCCTTTAAAGAAACTCATGGTGAGGCAAATAGGTTGGTTGTTCTATGTTCTAAATTGCAAAATGTGAATAATGTTCTTGCACCTAAGGTAAAATCACTTGAGGAAGAACTGCATAAAGCTAAAATAGATCTTGTAAGTCTTAAATTGTCATGTTTGCATGCTTCTATAAAAACTTGTGATAACTGTAAAATGCTGGAAAAACAATTTGAGTATTTGCTGAAAATTTTGTTTAATCTCACTAAAGGAAGAGATAATCTTGAGGCTTTATTAGGGTCACAAAATTATGTTTTTAACAAAAGCGGAATTGGATATAATTCTGGAAAGACAAACAATGTTAAAAAATTATCAAATTTCTTTGTTCCTGCAAAAACAAGTTTTTCCTCCTTTCACATTGAAAAAAAAGGCATACCCTATTACTTGCTTTTATTGTATGAAATCTGGTCATACCTCTAGGACATGCATTGCTAGAAAATACCTTGTTCCTTAAAGCTTGGCCAAATGGCTTCCAAAGGAAAGGTATTAATCACTGCTAGACCCTAGACAAAAAGGGGTACCATGAGTAGTTTATTTTGTTTTGTTTTGCAGAAAAGCAACAAGAGGAATCAATGGTATTTAGACAGTGGATGTTCAAAGCATATGACTGGTGATCTATCCAAATTCACTAGCTTGAAACTCAAGGCAGAAGGACATGTCACCTATGGGGATAATAACCGTGGAAGAATTCTAGGAAGAGGAATTGTTGGAACTGGGAGTTCAACCATCATTGAGAATTTTTTGTATGTAGAAGGACTAAGACATAGTCTTCTAAGTATCATTCAACAATGTGACAAAGGGTACAAGGTAAACTTCAAGTCAAATGGATGCACAATCTCACATGGTTCCTCTGGTAAGGTTTTGTTTACTGGTAAGAGAGTGAATAACATATATCTCTGGGATATCCTGGAAACTAATTCAGTAAATGAATGTTTGTTGTCTAAGAGTGATGAGTCTTGGCTGTGGCATAGAAGGTTAGCTCACATTCACACTAATCACTTAAATAAATTGAAATCTAAGGATCTTGTTTCTGGTTTGCCTAATATAAAATTTCAAGATAATAGGCTCTGTGATGCATGTGTGAAACGTAAACATATCAGAACTTTCTTTAAATCAAAATGACATTATTTCTACTAAGAAACCCGTGGATGTTTTGCATATAGATCTGTTTGGACCATCTAGAGTTGCTAGCTTGTCTGGAAATTTTTATGCATTGGTTATTGTTGATGATTATTCTAGATATACATGGACTCTCTTTCTTGCTTACAAAAATGATGCTTATAAAGCCTTTAAGAAATTGGCAAAGGTTCTGCAAAATGAAAATGGATGTTGTGTGAAATCTATTTGTAGTGATCATGGGGGTGAGTTTCAAAATACTAAGTTTGAAAGGTTTTTGTGAAAAACATGGGATATCACATAGTTTTCAGGCCCTAAGACTCCCCAACAAAATGGTGTTGTTGAGAGGAAAAATATATCACTAGAGGAACTTGCTAGAACTATGTTAAATGAGTCTAAGCTTCCTAAGTATTTCTGGGCAGATGCAGTCAATACTGCAACTTATGTGTTAAATAAAACCTTAATTAGGCCTATCCTTAAGAAAACACCTTATGAACTATATAAGGGTAGAAAACCTAGTGTTAGTCATCTTAGGGTATTTGGATGTAAATGCTTTGTATTGAATAATGGCAAAGAGAATTTGGGAAAATTTGATGCAAAATCTGATGAAGGAATTCATATTGGCTATGCTTTGAATGGTCATGCTTATAGGGTTTTCAATAAAAGATTGCTAACAGTGGAAGAATTTGTTAATTGCTAACAGTGGATTAGGTGAGACTGGATGTAGCTCATGTGAGTAAACCAGTATAATCTTGCTTTGTTCAAATCTCTCTCAATATCTGCACTCTTTTACTATTTCGTTTGCCGATATGTCAGAAAAATAAATCTGTTCAACAAAAATTGAATCTGTTCATTCTGGGTTTACTCTCACTGTTCTTGTTTTCTGATAAGATTATCTGATTAACATCTGGACAAATAATTTTCATTCTATTGAGGCACACTTTTTTGCTTATACCCCAGTATATCAATTAGCACATCCTAATCTGGTTTGACTCTCATAAATTGGATCTGAATTGGAAAATATGGTTTCTCTCATATGTGATTATCAAGATGCTTCTGTGATCATTGTTAAAAACAATTGAAACCTTAATATCTGAAATCTGAATAACTATCTTGTCAATCTAAACAGGAAAAATAAATTTGTTCATTGCTAAATAAATAGATTATTTTCCTCTGTTTTGCAAAAAGACCGAATTTGTGTAAAAGTTTTAAAAGCTCAATTCACCCCCCTCTTGAACTTTGACACTATTAAACCCAACACTATTGACAACTTCTTCATACATTCTAATGAAATTACTGAATCATATGTTTCAGCTTGTATACATGTAGATTTCCCTTTGTAGTTTAGGAGACAAGTATGTATCTTCAAATTCTATATTTAATTTTTTTTTACTTGTTTAACCATTTGATTAAAATTTGATGACCTTGATATATTTATAGGTTCAGAAAGAGCCTTTAAGTGAGAGGAACCAACACCCAAAAGATTTATCACTTGGTCCGTTAAGATATGTAAAAGAATGGCACACATTCTTCGTGAATGGTACAAATTCCACACTCGTGCATAGAGCTAGGGAAAGAAAACAATAAATAGCGGGGTTCATGTAAAGGTCCTTACAGAAGGAGGTGAGGATGATTTCTATGTTTTGATTCAATATATATATATATATATATATATATATATATATATGAGGCAGAGTACAATTTTTCGACCTCAGATAAGAAAGTTGTATTATTTTACTGTGATTAGTTTGATCCATCAACAACACGTACACGAGTGGATTCCAAATATGGTATTATGGATATTCGAATGGATACAAGATATGTGTCTTTTGATCCTTTTATCATTGTACATAATGTTCAACAAGTATATTATGTACCATATCCAACATCATGCAGAGACAAACATGGTTGGTCTATTGCAATCAAAATGAAGCCCAGAGGTCGAATAGATTCTAATGATATAGAAGTTGAAGTTCCATACCAATTTAATGAAATGTCACATCTTAATGAAGTGATTAAAGTTGAACCGGTTTCAGGATTACAAGATTTAGTGGCTAAGCCTGAAGAAGTGGATAAAAACATTGTATCATTGTTTGAAGATCAAATAGATGAAGAAACAAATGAATGGGAAGAAGACAATGAAGAGGGAGAAAGTGAAGATGAATATGGAGATAACTTTGACATCTCTAGCTCTAGATAGACATAGGCACAATAAATTCCATTGTAGATACTTAAAATCGTGTCTTAAATAAGACAAAGGCAACTTGAACTTATTTTAAGTTGAAAGTGATTACAGAATAGGGTGTGCATTAGACATCACTAAAAGAACCATAAGAACCTAAGTATTAATATATGATATATATTGTAGGAACTAGTGTTGTATTGTTGTTCTTAACATACTCGTTATTCCATTAGTTAATCTGATAATATATTTTTGGTTTATGTTTGGTGTTGATATTTCTGCATGTTTATCTGAAATTTTCTATAAATTATATTCTACATGTTTTTCTCCCCTAATACACTTATATTACTTCATTATCATTTCATGCCACATATATAGATGTCATCAGGAGGTTGAGATCAACCATCACCTCATACCAATAAAAGAAAGGGAAAGAAACATTAGGTGATAAAATTGTTACCACGAATAAACAACCTAAATCCATCATCCACTCAACCCACTACAACTACTTCATGTTTAACTCATGGATCAATCCCATCAGTAGCAAATGCTACTGCATCCACACCATCTCCACATGTTGTTGTTGGATCCACCCCATCAATAACAAATACTACTGCATCCACACCATCTCCATTCGTCATGCCATCAATACCCGATCAATCCATCTCGTCCCTTTCTCCATATGTTGGTTCTAATGCATCAACCCCAAACCCAGATATTGCATCATCCCAATATACAAATGTCGCAGGGACGTATTCAACTTCTGCAACCAATAGAGGAGGAGGTCCTCTCAATTGGTGATCACCATCTAATTCAGCCTATTGGGGGAGAGTGTAAGAATATAATAAATTTAAATTTTATATAATTCACTATTATTGTCTTATAATTTAGACTAAATTTGTTTTCATATTTAGGTTTTATCCATAAAAAATTGCATCAAAGGCCATCACATGACTTGAATTTGTTTTTATTAGATGTTTTCTTTGGTTTGAAGGAATTACATTTGGATATTTTGAACATTTAGAAATATTATTTTATTATGCTTTTGAATATATGTCAAGGTCTCAATATTGATGAATATATGTCAAAGTTTGAATTCTTTTGAATATATCCATATCTAAAAAAAAAAAGTTTTCAATATCCCCAGGTTTGCAAAAAAAATAAAAATTACATTACATACAAATTTTTTTTATATAATTTCACTACACAGTTACATACAAAATTTTTAGTATATAATACATTAGTAATTACACACGGTTTGTATGTAACTGTCTGGTGAAATTATATACAGAAATATCAATATGTAAATCTAACAGATAATTACATACGGATTCTGAATTTGTATGTAACAATTACCTACGACAGTTTTATATACGGTTTTTTATCCGTGTGTAAGTATGTTTTACACACGAATTTTGTCTCTTACATACAAATTAGTGTTGTATGTGTTGGCTTCAATAATGTCAAAGTTCAAGAGGAAGGGGGGGGGGGGGGGGGGAATTGAGCTTTTAAAACTTTTGCACAGATTTGAATTTATCACAGGAAAGAGACAAATAAATCGATTTATTTAACAATGAACAAATTTATTTTTATACTACTTATGTATTAAGACATTTATATCAATTAAGTGATTTTTTATTTTAAGCAGATTGATTCTCAAGCTACACTCACATTGATTAGAGAGGAACAAAGAAAAACAAAATTAGTGAACTTCAACTTTTAAAGCAAGTGATAAACGTTCAATTACAAGCTTAAAAATTAATTGGGTAAACTTCCACAAATCAAACAATTCCAGTTGTAATCAACAGTTCATACACCTTTTAAAAAGAATCAAACAGATTTTCCAGAAATCAAGAACAGAACGAACAAGCCCAGAAAGAACAGATTTATTCTTAATTGAACAGATTCAATTTCTGACAGATTAACAAATAAAACAGTAAAAGAGTGCAGGGATGAAGAGAAATTGAACACACGGCGATTATACTGGTTCACTCAAATGAGCTACATCCAGTCTCACCTAATTCAAGGTGAAATCCACTAACCAAACAAATCAAAACACTTACACAACCACTGTTCTTGAACCCTACAAGAACTTGGCACACTTTGGTGAAAAACACTATTCCAACACACACAACTCTTCAAGAAACCCTATCAAGAAGAATTTTACAAACACACTTTACAAGTAATTGAGATATGAAACGAATACACCTGATAGAGAATGTAGAAATTTGCCTTAGACCAGTAGAACAGATTGCTCACACAGTGACAACACCTCTAGCCAAGCCTTAGAACCAACCAAGAACAAGCACACTTTGTAATTTGAAAATCTTTCAAGAACCTGTGCCAATTCTTTGAAATCTCTTTTCTCTCAGTTGTAAAAAACCAGTTTTCTCAACTATCTCAACAACATTTTAAAGCTAGAACAAACTCTCTTTTTATAGGAAACATTTTATAAAAAACTTTCAAAAAAAAGTTAAAGCTGTTACAAAAAGAACGGATTGAAAATAAAATGAACATGTTTGTTTTTTAGAGCAATGAGAGATTTGTTAGATGTAGAAGACTTAGTCAAACCCCCTGGTGCAAAGATAAAGTTGTGATAGAGATCAAATAAGAGAGGATTTTACTAATGGAGGAAGAGATCATTCACCCAAACATTTGAAGTTCTTCCTTCTAGTCTTCTAAAAAATTAAAGAAGAATTTAAATAAAGAGAGGACCAAGCCTAAAGCCAAAAGAAGACTACAAGCTTTCAAGAGTGGGCTTTAATTAATATCTCTCTTTATAGTTTCTTTTGTATAAATTTGTAAATAATATAGAATAGTGTTTAGGTAGGTGCTAAGAGGGAAACCTAAAGATACCTCTTGTGTAAAGCATCTTTAGATATTAGCTTTAGAAAAATCTAGAAAGGTACCCCTTCCTTCTCCACTTTAGGCGCTAAAAGTGGAAGAGTTGCAAGGTAACCTTGGTTAGCTTCCTTTGTAAGCTTCTTGTACACTCATGACCGGTCCTTCTCCTATAAAAGGAGGGTTTGAGTCTTTCTAATACAAATTTGATATTTTGAGTAAAGAAATTCTCTCAAATTGGTGAGTGATTGAGAGACTTGTGTCTTCTCCTCTTCTAGTCTCATCTTGAGTGCATCTTGGAACCTCAAGTGGCGGCATCTACACTCATCTTGGAGCCTTACATCCTTCAAGTGGCGTGATCATCTCCAAGAACTCCAACCACATAAGTTCCCTATTTCATTTCATCTTTTTCATCAATTTTCCTTTCATTCCAAATTACCCATTTTTGTTCTACTTGTTTGTTTTCACTTTCAATCGGTGCAATCTCTTCCTTATGATGTCCTCTTTCTTTTGCTGCACTTATATTCAATTTTAATTGGTGCAAATTGGTTGTTCTTGTTGTTTTTGTCACGTCCTCCATGGGTATAATTGTTATATGTTGTGTTCTTGAGTTTCTATGCATGGGTTTGTTGTTCAAAATGGGTTTCTACGTGAGTTTGGCTTGGTTACTTGTGTTTTGGTGAGTTCTTGAATGTTAAGAACATTGATCCAATTCTTAAAAAGTGCCTAATCATATTCCAACTCAAGTTGAATCCATAACATGTCCTTAGAATATATCTCTATCATGTTATTGAAATCATATCAAGTTGTGAAAAACCTTTTAAGAAAACGTGGCACCAGACTAAAAAGAATCTATTCATTTACAAAAGAATAGATTCATTTTCAAAACGATAACAAGAACTTTTTAACAAGTGAAACACAGTCGTTTTGATGGAATGAAGACTTGGTCAAGATACTTTATGCATAAAACATGATTTTCAAAAAGAACTTAATCAAGGCATCAGTTTAAGAAAAGAATCTATTCATTTAGAGGAGAACAAATTTATTTTCTATGCAGTAAATGATATTTTTATAAAACACGTGAAAAACACTTTCATAAGACTTGTGCTTGCTCTTATCACATGGTTAGGGGTTAAGAGGTGTGTTACTCAGCAAAAAGCCTACTTTAAACAACCTCTAATCTATACCTAAGACATCCTTAAAGCAAATACAAACACTAAGGAAAAATACACATTTTGCTTTATCAAACACTTTGTCTTGAAGGGACAACATCCATCTTCAACAGTATGTAATACCAATTTTTCTTGTAGTGAAGAATGAAATTGGTTTCATAAGTCAATGTGAGTTGGAAAGGTCTTTGTAGATGTCAGAATTTTAGATAATTAATGTTTCTCAATCCTCTAACATAATTAAGTCATGGTGGAGAAGATTCATTATGGTGATGTTTTAGTTCTTATGCCAATGAACTTGTTTCCTGATCTAGACATCTTCTTAGACAAATTTCCAACCACTCAATATTTTTCTATTTATGTTATTACATTGAGATGAAAATACATATTTTATATCTTCACTAATATAAGTTTATCGTTGATTTGTAAGGAAAACATTAAGACAAATTCCTCCACAAAAGAACAAATTTTCATTTATCGACGATCCCATAATATTAGTGATATTATGATCATGGGTATAAATCTCATGAAGTTGTCATGGGACACAATAAATAATAACATCCCATGGTATATACACATGTAATGTGTTAAAAATTATAATAGACAACCAATAGTTAAATATAACAATTGTTCAATTATATATGTTCAATTATAAATGATGTAACTTCATTTATACAATGGAATGTCATAAATAATATTCATAAAAAATAATAATAATAATAATAATAATAATAATAATAATAATAATAATAATCCTAACTAATAGGTATACATATTATTAATATTATAAAATTAATATAATAATATAAATAATATTATTAGTATTATATTAATAATATTAATGTTGTAATATTTTTTTTTCAATTTAAACATTATTAATAACTACTTACTATTTAACTAGATGATCACAATGATATGTAATTTTTCTTATTAAACAAAAAAGTGCTCATCATATTTCAAAGACTTAGTAAATTGTTAGTAAAAACTGATTTTTTTTCTCAAATTTGTTGCATTAAATTTATATGCATCTCTCCTAACATGTGCTTATTATAAAAAAAAATGACTTAACGATTTTCACATAAAAGAAAAAATATTTATAGTTTATTTTATGATAAATTAGATTGCAAATTGGTTTGAGAAGCTGTTCCATTTATTTATTAAGATTTTCAGTGATTGAATGTAAGAAATTTTCTTGAATCATTTTGCTTTTCCACTTAAAATGTACCATCAACCCAAAAGAACATAGCTGGAAACCATATTAAGAGGACAAGAATTGGATGTCAAACTAAATTGATCATTTCCCCATTTTTTCTCCTTAAAGGGAAAGAAATAGAAAATAAAGAAAGAAAAAGAGGTGAGAAATAAGTGAAAGGAGAGGTTGGTTGATAAAAACTTCGAGTGAAAAGAATTCTTTGATTTATATTAATAATTTTATTAATTAATTAATACTAATAATACTTTTAATTATTTATTTATTATTATTATTATAATAATAATAATAATCAAACGACAAAAAAAAAAAATACAATCCTAATATAGATAAGTCATTTCTGATATATAGATGTTAATAGTGTGGTGAACATTTATTTCTCTTTCATCTTTAACATCATGATTATACAAAAAGCTCTACTCGCATCCCCCATATATATCCTCATACATCTTCAGTGCAAACAAACCTTAAGTAAACCAATATTCTTATATGCACTGAACTTTGCCATCAGACTGTGATAGTACATTCCCAGCACTAAGTAAGCAATAGCAGGTTTGTCTAACTGTACTCTCTGCCTTTTCAATAATAAAAGAAAATTTAGAATATCTATAAGTATACTCACCCAAAAGAAAAATTGGGCTAATTAATAATTTTGTATCAAGAACTTAAATTATATACTTTATTTACAGATCGAGCTAAATCTCAAAGTAGAAATTTTTGCCAAGTCTGTCTCAAAAATAAGATTGATGGTATATTGACACCATATCTTACGTACATATTTGATTACTTTCTTTATTTTTTGTTTTAGGTCATAATATCCATCATGTTATTTTATTTATCTAAAAAGCAAATGCATACTACTTTTTAAAAACTATAGATAGGACTTAAGATAATGACGAGTTGCTTTCAAAAAATACTGTTTTGGACAGAGACGCATGCAAATAAAAATTTGGTGCATGCATGATGCCTGATATTGGGAGAATGGTGAGTGGAAAAAAAGGTGCAGACATAGAAGAAAAGAATTGACCCTACATGGAAAAACCAAATTATTGTCCTACTTCATCCATCTACATCTACTGTTACTGTGGCATGAGTCAATTCCCTGATATTTGGAAGTGAATATTTCAACTACAATTCTACTTCTTTTGTTCCTTTCTAGTTGCATCTCATTTTCTGGTTGCATCTCATCATTTTGTTACTGCATTTGAGGTTATCTGAAGTCACTACTATATATATAGTTTTTTTGGTTGCTTTGTTTAAAGACACGCACAGAAAATGCGAAATGACCAAAGCTACCTAAAATAGCTTTGCCCTGAGAGTGAAAATTTTGAAATAAGTTTCCTTCCACTGAAGCAGAACCAAACTTATGTTAAGAATGATGATGTCAAGGGATCAGTATAGTTGTGAAATAGTTAACTAGTTTTAAACTGTTTTAAGCATCTCTTGATGTATAACTCCAACACAGAAATTGCAAGATTTCTTTTACTATAATTTTAATACTATTATTATATTTTAAATAGGATCCACAATGTGCAAAAGAAATTATTTTTTATTACTCTTTTTAATAAGTTTCATTATTTTTACTTTATTCAATTTAATTTCTTTATTAGTAAAAATATTCAATCAAATCCTTTAGTTTTTAGAAACACAATGGTACACTATTTTTCACTCAGTAAATAATAAAATCGTTTACAAAAGTAGATACTAATGATTCCAGTTTATTCATAATATTATAATTCATAATCAATAACCTTAAAAATGTTATGGTGCTACATTTTTAAAATTGATAGACTTTATTGATTTTTTATAAATAAAAAGATTAAATTGAATAAAATAAATAAATAATAGATAAAAATTAATTGATTCAATAACTTATTTTTTTATTAATTGGTACACATGTATGTTAAGTAAGTTGAGATGTTGAAAAAAAAAAGTGTGAATTGTATTAAATTTTTTTTATCAATTTTTTACAATATTGATAACGTTATTTCAGTAAATAACTTTTTTTCTTTGTCTAAAATTTTAATTTTTTTTTGTATAAAATAATAAAAATATTTTTTTATATCATTAATATATTATTTTTCTAAAAGAAAGTACTATGAGGTCCTTAAGTAAAAGATCTTAAACTAGATTAGATAAAAAGAAAGTTGAAAGAGGATACAATACATTAATGGACAATCAAGAGTTAATACAAGAAATGAACGATAAAAGCAAATTCTCCTTGACCTAATATATTACTTTATTTGAAGTCAAGGGTACATGCACCATTTCTTGTGACCAGGGACCCACTGTGGACATTTTGTACTGAAGTAACTGGAAACTGTTTTGGAGTCCAGAAGTTCAATAATGGGAGCATAATTCACACAACGAGGTGTCTTATACTGATTTATGGACGCACCCTGGCTCAGAGCAAAATCCATAAGCTTGTCAAAGGTTCCATTCTCCACAATCTTGATTTCCAATGCTCCAATGGACTCTGCTACCCTTCCTTGTCTATACACACTGTTCAGACACCCTTCAACTGCAAAGCAACACTCCTCAAAAACAGAACCAGGAATTGGGGTTTCATCATTCGTGCTAATCTCCCAGTACAGCACATAGTGTCCCGGGATAGTGGACGTGTCAGCACAGCTTGTGTATTCTGTGAGTGATGCATCGAACTCTGCAAGACGGTTTGCTCCATTCTTCACAGCATTTTGCAGCTCAACTTCATCGGTCTTGTCAGAATCAATGCTCAAAACCACATTCTTTCGGCACACGAAGTTGAATTGAGGTGCCTTGTTCTTGAATCCTGCTACACGGAGTATGTCACCAACCCGGTACCTGTAAAGTCCTGCGTGTGGATCGTGCATCATAGCATGATTGTTAGAATCTAATTAAATAAAAGAAATAGTGCATAAGCTAAATCCAAAAGTACACATGCTATGTTGTAGGAATGGTTCTTTTTGAAAGTATCACGAGAGATTCTTTATCAAGTGAAGAGTGACAGGTGTATGAGTGGAGAGAAAAATTAAAGTCGCTTATGTTCAAAGTTTCACTTTCGTGTGTTTCAAATAAGGAAAATGTTACAGGGAACTCGGGTGTCAAGAGAAAAAATAGGAGAGAAAAATAGATATAATGAATAATATATAACGTGACACGAAAGACAGAAGTAAAAATACTAATGATAGTGTGTATGATTTTGAATTGTTTATAAATAATCTTTCACTTTTCTTTTAAAACCTTTTTCATTTTCATGACAATCAACATTTTAAAGAGTAAAATGAGTTGTCAGGTGTGATTTTGTATATGAAAATTGATGGATTTTGTCTTCTTATATATAAAGTATGGGGTAGTTAGTTAATGATATCGACTTTTGCACCACCTTAGCACCATTTCAAAAAAATTCCCCTAAATAACGTACTATGTTTTTTAATTACACAATTTTGAACTGTAATTGAGAAGAAATTAACTAGAAAACCAGTCGAAATTCAGTTCACATGAAGCTAAATTCCAAACTGGATTTTTAATTTCTTTTAATTAAAAAAAGGAGGGAGGGATTTCTGAAAGAAAAAAAAAAGATACTATTTGTAAAAAAAACGCAACACAAATCAAAATTCGATACGTGTAAATCATTCTATCTATGGAAATAAAGAGAACAGCGTGCTATTTTGAAAAAAGAAAAAGAAAAAACAGTGCTATATGGATGAAAAAAATCAAATAATCTCACTCAAATAATTACTAGTATTTTACATGTGGAGGTCACAATACTAACCCTTTAAACGTCACATGGCACATGTTATTCACATTAACCTACTTCACCAAATTCTTTTAAAAAAAAGATGAAATTGATCTGTTATAAATATAAGAACTACTATTATATATATTTCATAAAAGTAAAATACTTAAAAATATATATTTGTAAATTTAAAGAAAATGGAACTTTACCCGCATAAGTGGTGACCACAAGCTCATATTCTTTACCCAACTCCACATCCACAAGATCAACCAAATGTTCGTGCTCAGGGTGAGAAATAGAATTGGCATGTCCCTTCGTCTTATTGAGGGGCAAGAACTCAAAGTAAGCCATTGTGGGAATGAGGGTGTAAGAAACCTCACTGGGTTCACACAAAGGGTTCAAGTTGAGGCCAAAGTAACACTCAGACGAAGCATACATGGTGCAGACAAGAGGGAGACCATTGCTGTAGTAATCCAATATCGGAATATACTGAGACATGGTTCCAGTAACAATAACATCCACATACTTGGTGTTTGGCCACACCCTAGTGATGATCCCCTTCCACGACTCCTTCTTGCACTCACCTTCTATGAAATCCGCAAGCTTGGGGTTTGGTTTGAGTGTCTTCATGATGGCCTCTCTAACAGAAGAGTCACTGATTTCAGGGTCTATGGTGCCATATCTTATGTCGTGGCACAAACTCACCCAATGCTTTTCTAGGAACTTGATGGCACGGATGAAGCCCGAGGAGAAAACAGCCCCAACACGAAGAACTTGTTCGTTTTGAGAAAGTCCACAAAGCATCTGAGAATACATGCTTTGGTAAGAGTCTAGGCAGAGAATGGACTCAATTGGACTAGTGTAGTTTGTGTAGGGATCATATCTTTGTTTAGGGTTCTTGAAATGTGAGCTTTTGTAGTAACTGGTTAAAACTGGACGAGCTAGGAGCCCCCCTGGGGTTTTGGCTTCTGATTTTACGAACAAAAAGTACATGCCCTTGCCTTTCTCTAAACCTGGAACAAATTGGTCCATCACTGGCATCAAGAGACTGTAGAGTAATGATTTCCTCTGAAGTTCATCTTCTATGGTTGGCATCAGTTTTCTCTCCCCACCAGATGTTCCAGAGCTAAATTCAATCAACAGAATAACGTTATTTCACTCTACAATGTTTTTTCCACGTTCTTTTCTTAATCTTATTTCGCACTTTTTTTAATGAGTTGCTGATAACATATGGTTAAAATAGTACGGAAAATTTAGGAAGATAGTATTATGCTAAAATTTACTCCCATATTACTATTTTTATATTGCTATAAAGATTTATAAGTTGATTATATATAAAAATAAATTATTAAAATATTATTTTAGAACATATAAGGGGAGAAAAAAACAATTATAACCGATAGATGTAGTAAATAATGAATAATGTCAGAAGAAATAAATATAACAATAAAACTAATTTGTCAGAACAATAAAGTAGTTGCCGATAGATATCTTGACACCAGTAACAAACACTCAATAATCCAGCAAATTAATATTTTTTAATTATATTTAATTTATTTTTTAATTTTAAATATTATTATATTATTATAATGAATTGTTAATTATATGTATTTTAATTTTTGAGAGTAAAAAAATCATTTCCCAATAAATTTTATGAATATATATGGTTTTGAGGGGGTCCTATATTTCGGATGACGTTGTGCTAGTCCAGCTGTATATAGTTTATATTTTGTAAAAGGACTCGAATATTTCATGTGTTTTATATAATTCGATTGTTTTTTTGTCGAGAAAAAGAAAATAGGAGTTAAAGAAGTAAGGACATAAAAAAAAAAGAAAAAAGAGAGAAAATATCATGTTTGAAATTATATGTTAAAAAAATTAAGAGAATAAGAAAATAAAATGAAATAAATATAGCCCTACCCTTATAGCTCACCTCATTTATTCTTAATTTCTCGATAAACGTGTAGACTACTTATTTCACATCACCTTTTTGGTACGTTCCTTATACACTCCTTACAATAGATTATTTTGTTCTTTTGTCTCTCACTCTTACGCTACAAAATAAAATCCAAAAAGGAAAGGAATGTAAATGGTTTTCTCTGCACCATAACTCACACCACTTCATTTTTTATCTTTAATTTAATGTGTCACTTATTTGATATTTCCCTCCCATATTTTACATCATTATTAATATCTATAATCCCTTTTCTTTGGGTCAATCTCTCAAGCCCAAAGTCTCCACTCCTAATAGTGTGAAAAAGACATTTTTCGTAAAATGAGAAAGTGGTATTATATATTAACGCAGAGTACACATACCACCCTATTTCAGGTGAGAAAAACTTATATATGTGATAAAAGTTTTTTTTTATCAGCATGTCAAATAATGAAAAAGTAGAATGAAAGTGAAATGAAACAAAAGAAAAATTAATAATTTGTATGAACATAGCATCAAAATATTTTTCAGTGCAACAAAAACACATTTTTTATTACCAGGTGTAGGTGGAGTGTGAGAGTTCAATTGTAAGAAGAACAATAAAACTAAGGGAAGAGGAGTGGAAGAAATTGAGGATGTGTATCAAGTTAAAACATAGTAATAACACTGACCTAGTGAGGAACTCAGAAATAGGTTTGGAACATAAAATTGGGGAGGTATCACCATTAGCTATACGATCAATATCTGGCTTTAAATCCTCGTATGTGACCACAGGCATGATCTTCTTGAAACTCTCTCTCTCTGTGCGCCCATCTAAGCCATGGCGTTGAAGGTACTCAGCATGTGCACTAGAGGAGAGGATCTCAGCAAGGACCCTTGTCTGAATTTCATCAGCGTTGCTAGTAACATCCTCAATGTATTCCAGTGCTTTGTTGTTGTTGTTCTTGGTGATAACAACATCATCATCAACTTTGCCATTTGGGTTGTTGCACAGGTAGTGGCTAGGAGCCTCAGGCATGGCTATAGATGATAAGATATATGTGGCAAGTGAGTGTTTGCTAAAAAGGTGTTGATGTGAGAAATGGAATTGAAGCAACAATGTAGTGGAGATCTGACTTTGGAATTTGAGCTTACCTGGGAGGAGTGGGTTGGAAAACAAGGCATAGTGAAATGACATATTTATAGGAAGCAAGGCAAGGGAATGTGGTTAGAACTTGAGAACCACTTTAGAGTAGTTGAGAGACCAATGAAGAAAAAAAAGGAAACATTACACTTGAAAATGACATATCGAGGAAGGTTCGTGCAAGTGTTGGATTAAGATTAATGTTTTGTTAACTAAATCATGAAACTAAAGTAACCATGTATACGTATTATTTATCAAAAGCTAAAGTATGTAGTCGAGTACATTAACTGTGAACGTGATACTTATAAATCGATCTTCATGTGGGGCTAGACTAACTATTACTCTTTCCTAGGCCTCTATATATCATCACGTCACATCACTTGGCACTGTATTCCTAACACTTGAGGGATACCATTAAATTTGCTAGCTAGGTAGATAGGTAGGGGGAAAGGCTAACTCTGTCTTTTGAGTTAGGCTATAGGAAGAAAGGAAAGAGGTAGAAAATGAAAGAAGGGGTAATAAATAATGTAACAGAACATGATAAACGAGATATATAAAGAAATAAATAAAAAAAATTATCAAAATAAATAAATAAATAAATAACATTTAAGATGTTTCTTAATCTGGCATCGTTTGTTTTTTTTACGATAGAAAAGAAAAATTTACTGTAAGCATTTTTATTATAAAAAACACGAAAATTAAGACATTTTGTATGTTCAGAACTTTCTTTACAAAATGCGAAGAAAGTTTATATATATATATATATATATATATATATATATATATATATATATTATTTAATTAATTTTAATTTATTATTTTATCCTTTATTTTAAATTTAAATTATTCTTATTTTTATTTAAATCAAAATTACAATTTAAATCTAAAAAATATAATTAAAATTATACAAAATAATTATTATATAATAACATAATTAATCACATTTTATATATAATAAGTTATAAATAAAAATAAAATAAAAATAAATATATTTTTTTAAAATAAAAAATAATTTTATATAATAGTTATCTTAATTACAAAAGAGTAAAAATAAAAATAATAATTTTATTTAATATAAAAATAAGTTTTTATCAAATATTTATAATTATAAATATTTAAATAATATTTTAATTAAAAATGATTATAATTTATAAATAAATAAATTAAATTAATTATTTAACAATTTTAAAATATAAGGATAAATTAAATTTACATTTTTATCAATTAAAAATAATATAATTTCAATCACACCCATCACATCATTCACAAATTTTCATAAATTTTCTCAACACTTTCCACTTTATTTACCTTAATCCAAACACCTTAACTTTCTTTACACTTTTCCTTCAAATCATCTCAAATTCACTCTCTCATTTCCATTTTCTAATCCAAACAAAGCATAGGTAACAATCAAAAGCGGCAAACATAATTGAGAAGATATGAGTAAATGTTTGTGCACTGTGCTTTTTGTAGCTGCATAAATGAAAACAAATGGAATTAAAAATATGATTTGTAAAAAATATAAGTTACAATGTAGATTCATTCTTCAAAATTATAAACAATTTCACAAAATTTTATCTGTGTTTGCATTCAGATGATTATTGTTTATCTGGATAAATTTGTAATGATCTATTCAATGATTTGTGTTGATTTGGAGCAAGTAAAGATGAATAAATTTAAAAACATCATCTCCGCATATGTGTCAAGAAGTTAGTAGAAAGTTATGTAGATTCATAATAATTTACATTATTGTCCTTCCTTTTTAGTAAGCAAAGTCGTGTATTGGTGATATGTGATGATGGCTTTGGTGTTGTTGTGGTGATCGTTTGAGGTAAGAGTTGGAAGAGGTAATAAATTACGAGGAGTTTAAACCGATTATGTAACACAAAATCCAAAGGTAATCAATTATGCAAGACAGTGTGACAAATAAAAATGATTATGCATGTTATTTGAAGGGATAATTGATTTTTTTTATTGACAAAGAATAATTAAAAATAATTGATGTTGCCTTAAGGATAATCAAGTTTAATTTTGAGGGATAATCAATGTTGGTTTAAGCATAATCTATGTAATGTGCAATTTTTTTTAGGGATAATCGATGTTGGTATCAGGATAATTGATTTTATGTGTAATTTTGAGTGATAAGCGATTATCACATTCCATAGTTCATTTTTATTGATTTGTGTTTATTTAAGATATTAAACAATTTAAGAAATTTTAATTATTTTAGATTTTTATTAAATAAGACATTAAATAATTTAGGATTTATATTTATTTAAGATTTTGAATATTTTAAGAATTTTACACTAAAAAAATGGTTTTAACGGGAGTTTATTTTTACATTATCCAGAGTTAAAACCTTTATTAAGTCATTTACCCAGGATTGCGGTTTCCCTCGCTAAACCATCCCTGGGGAACCAGTTTTTTTAAAACCTCGGGAAAATTCTTTCAGAACCCTTGTTAAATAACATGGGTTTAAGAACCTCTGTAAAATATCATGGATTTCAAACCCTCCGTGAAATACCATGAATTTCAAAATTTCCATAAAATGACTTGTCATCTGAAATAACCTTCAACCCCATTTTCCACCATCTCTAACGATTCTCCTGAATTCTCTCTTCCACCCTCAGTGGTTGCCGCCGACAGTCCTAGTAAGGAATCACAATTCAGCCATACTTATGTCTATTATATCCAAGGAAAAGAAACACTATAAATAAGACATTACCTTCTTCTTACTCCAATATTGTTTCTTCCATCACCTTACTGCCCCAACTAGGGAACTGGTGTTTATAACTGCTTTATATATCTTAAATAATGGCATTATTTTTCAAACGTAAGCTTCAAAGCCCATGTGTGTTCTTGGCTACGAGAGCTTCAAAGATTGCAAGAATATATTGAGAGGAAAATTAACTTTATCACTTCTCACTTTCTTAGTGAATTGAATATTGGATGCATTTTAAAATAAAGGCCTTAATTTAAAATATTTCAAAATGATGAGAATTAAATATTAACAATTATATTTAAAACTAAAACTGTAAAAAAAATATATGTACATCAAAAGCTAAAACAAAATAAGTTAGGTTTTTTTAAACATAAACTCGTAACAAAAAAAGAATAGGAATTATATAAACCAACTATCATCAATCGTAATAAATATGCAAATATTGTTGAAATACCTATTATCCAAAATTAATTGTTGAAATACTTATTATCCAAGGTTATTTTGCTGATATTTTAAAATAAATTTTAGAAACTTTAGAAAACTTATTTGTAATGTAAAGTTACACTTTCAAAATTTTAGAGAATTTAGTTATAAAATATATTAAAACTATATAGGTTTTAATTATTTATTTATAAATAGATTTAATTATATTTATTTATTGAAATTTGAACCATCTGTAGTGTTTTATTGAGGTTCTTCCATAAATATTTGGAATTTAACGAAGGTTAAAAATATCTTTCGTTATTTTGCTAATGTTTTAGAATAAACCTTTGGATTTAACGAAGGTTAAAAAAACTCAGTTATTTTGTTGATGTTTTAGAATTAATCTTTGAAATTTAACGAATGTTAAAAAAATCTCCATTATTTTGTTGAGGTTTTAAATAAACCTTTGAAATTTAACGAAGGTTAAAAAAATCTCCGTTATTTTGTTGAAGTTTTAAATAAACCTTTGGAATTTAACGAAAGTTAAAAAAACCTTTGTTGTTTTGCTGATGTTTTAGAATAACCTTTGAAACTTAACGAAGGTTAAAAAAACCTCCATTAATTAAATTAATTCTCAATGTTATATTAACTCCCGTTAAATAATCTCCGTTAAAATCTTTTTTTCTTGTAGTGTTATATATTTGAGATTTTTATTTAAATAAGACATTAAATAATTTAGGACATGTATATATTTTGGATTTTGAATATTTTAGGAATTTTACATATTTCATATTTTTGTTTAAATAAAAAAATAAATAATATGATTTGTATTTATATAGGATTTTGAATATTTTATGAATTTTATATAATTTAGACTTTTATTTAAATAAGATATTATATAATTTAAGATTTGTATTTATTTTGAATTTTGAATATTTTAGAAATTTTAAGTTTTTATTTAAATAGGACATCAATTAATTTTTCTTAAAATTATAAATATGTTCCGATAATTTCACATTTTTTTTATCAACAAGAAAGAATAGATAAATATGAACCACTTCAGGGGTGGTTTAACCCTTATACAAATCGAAAAAGAAAAATACTTAGACTCCCCCTAACTATGCTAAAATCTCCTACCGACATCTTAACGAAAACCCCTGCAAACACCTAAAACCAACTAAAAACCCAACCAACAACCTACCACATCATTTAACCATTCTCTTACAAACCAAAGGATCGAGGCACCAGTTAGAATAAAAGAAAACAATTGAAGGTGCCTTGGACGTAACCCAAGACCAAACCTTTAACTGAACAAGAGTGAACAATTCTAAAACATCAACCACACCACCTTTAAAAATGACATTATTTCTGTGTTTCTAAATATCACTTACTACAGTAATCCAAATCGCTCCCCAAACTTCATTCACAAATTCACGTGCACTACTCAACAAAAATTGCAAATAATGGCTGATTGAATCATTATGAACCATAGACGCCATGCCAAGCCAAGCAAAACATTGGCTCCAAACGAGCCAAGCTATTCTGTACTAAAAGAATAGATGCCAACTAGACTCCTCTTGCTTCCCACACAGACTACATGAAAGACTTTCAACCTCAACCCCACGCTTTTCCAAATTGACCCTAGTAGCAATCTTATTTGACATTGCCCTCCAAGTAGTGACATGGGCTGAAGGTAGTGCTTTACACCTCCAAAACTTATCGTACACAATTCTATTTTCCCCTTCAATCTCCCTTCTTAAAGATACATAAGCTGATTTAACTGAATACGCTAAAAACTCTACATCCTTCCAAATCCAACTATCTTCCTTTTTCAAGTCAAGCCTCAACCCTTGAAGTTCCTGTAGAAATTGACTCTCCAAAATATTTTCCCATTAAAAAAATACTCCTTCTCCAAGCTAAACACCACTCCCAAACGTCGTTACTCCAACCCCCAAACTCTGTCAACTTAGAGACTTTGGAAATGCTCGAGGAAAACAACCTCGGGAAAACGCACTTCAAAGAACCACAACCCACCCAAATATCCTCCCAAAAGCAAATTCCCTTACCATTACCAATCCTCCAAAAGAAATCATCCTCAAAGTTTTGTTCCCAAACCTCCTTCAAATCATTCCACCAAATGGAATCCTTACCAAATTTCCCACCCTCTCTCAAACTTTTCCAACCACCATATTTAGAAACAAGTATCTCCTTCCACAACCCGCCCTTATCCATCACAGACGCCATATCCATTTTCCTAGTAACACCATATTAAAAGCCCTTAAATCAAGGATTCCAAGACCACCAGCCTCTTGTAACTCACAAACCTTTTTCCAAGATGCCTAGGCAATCTTCCTCCCTTCCGACCCCAACCCCCATAGAAAGTTCCTTTGGATTCTCACTATCTTGTTTACCACTTTAGAAGGCATTTTGAATAAATACGTATAGAATAACAGGATAGAAGAAAGTACAAACTTAATCAGAGAGATCCTCCCAGCCATGAACAAAAACCTACCTTTCCACCTACTCAATCTACTCTTCAATCTTTCAACCACGCAACCCCAAAATGCACCTCTCTTATGACACCCCCTACCGACATACCCAAGTAAGCAAAAGGAGTTCCCATCACGTCACGATTAATAATATCCACAAAACTCTGAATCGTAATTTGATCAACTCCTAGTCCACCAATCTATCTCTTCAAGAAATTTACCTTAAGCCCAGAAGATAATTCAAAACAATTCAAATCCGTCTTGATGTTAAAAAACATTTAGTATTAGATTCCCAAAAGAACAAAGTATCGTTAGCATATTGTAACACGTTTACCTTCACTTTCTTATTTTCAATCTCTAAACTATCAATCAGATTTTTCTCAACTACCATCCTTGACTCACCTGTCAGACCTTCAGCCGCTATAAGAAACAGAAAAGGTGCTAACAAATCCCCTTAGCATAACCCCCTCATTGGACTAAACTCCTTAGTCAAACCACCATTCACTAGCACTGACACCGAGACTGATTCTAAACAACACCTATTCCATTGAATCCATTTTTCACAAAATCCAACCCTTTCTAAATGAACTCCCAACATACAAAATCATATGCCTTCTCATAATCAACTTTAAAGAAAATGCAACTTTTCTTCTTCCTCTTCATCTCATCCAAAACTTCATTGGCCACTAGCACACTATCCAACAAACCCCTCCCTTCAAGAAAAGCAAATTGTTTGGCGTCGACAACTTTACTAATCGCCTTTTTCAATCTTAGAGATAGTACTTTTGAGATTATTTTATATAAGCATCCAACCAACGAAATAGATCTAAACCGAGTTGTTGTGGATTGTCAATTTTAGGAATCAAGTATAAAAACGACGCGCTTGACCCCTTAGGCCAGTTACCATTGACCGCAAAGTATTTACTGTCGACACAACATCCAATTTAATAACATCCCAACTAAATTTAATGAATCCAAAGTTAAAACCATCTGGGTCAAGACTCTTTGAACTGTCGCAACTCTAAATTGCTTCCCTGATTTCTTCTACAGAAAAGTCACCAACCAACATTTCATTGTCTTCCCTATAAATGGAATTGAAGCTGACATTGTCCAACCTAATCTGAAAAGCATCTTTCCCGGCAAATCTATCCTTGAAAAATTCTCTGACCTTATCTTTAACTACCTCCTTATCAACACACCACTGACTGTTATCATGTAACTCGTTCCTTAGCCTCCTCCACTTTTGAGATTATTTTATATAAGCATCCAACCAACGAAATAGGTCTAAACCGAGTTGTTGGGGATTGTCAATTTTAGGAATCAAGTATAAAAACGACGTGTTTGAACCCCTAGGCCAGTTACCATTGACCGCAAAGTCTTTCACTATCGACACTACCTTCTTATCAACACACCACTAACCGTTATTGTGTAACTCGTTCCTTGCCCTCCTCCATTTTACAACTGAGTGGAAATTTTTTGTGTTAAGATCACCCCGTTTTAACCACTTTTATCTTTCTTTCTGATGCATAACCGCCTCTTGCTTAAAAAGAATTATGCTATAATCTGTTAAGAGTATCCTTCTTTCCTCCCTTTCGGACACATTTAACTCGTTATTGTCATCTCTTGTATCCAACTCAACAATTCTCTTCTGCAAACCTTCACCAATACGATTGACATTCCCAAAAACTTTTTTGTTCCATACTTTTAAATTTGCTTAAAGTTTTTTCAATTTTTCATTGAAAATAAACATTCCTCCTCCTTGCACATCGTAACTAGACCATTTACTTCTCAGAAACTCTTTCTACCTACTATCACTTTGCCAAACATCCAGGCTCCTAAACGATTTTGGGCCCCAGTCCACATACACATCTTTAAACACAACAACGCAATGATTAGAGAAAGATCTACTTAAAACAAAATGTTTACTATGCAGTCAAACTTCAAGTCATTCCTTTGACACACTAGGCCTTAAAGATTTGATTCTTCCTGTATTCGATAATCTCTTCCCAAACCAGCTTCTTCTCCCGTAATGAACTGGAACAGTAAACTTTCACGAAAGTGACTTGTACCCCAAGCCCGACCATCCACAACCCTTCAACAATAGTATAATTCCTTCCATTAACAAAACTAGACATTTGGAAACAATTTTTTCTCCACATTGTAATAATTCTGTTGAACAAGATGCTTTGATGTCTCCAAATCCAAGAGGAAAGCTTGAAGACCTTGCTGTTGGGTGTGTGTGTTGTCTAGTTGTTTGAAACTTGTTAATTCACTCCTTAAGATGATCCAAGTTCATTTGAATCTTTATCCTTTTGAAAAGATGTGTTTTCTAAGAAGCTGTCAAAATTTCAACAGGTTGTTTTACCTTAGTAGTTTTTAAAAAAGGTTGAAAGTTGTTTGACTTGGTTGACTTTGCTGTCAAACCAAATCAATCAGTTGTTTCAACAAAACAATCGATTGTTTCAACAAAACAATCGATTGTTTTTTTTGAAAACCTTAACAAAATTTTGTTAAGTGATTTTAATATGTTTTAAATTATCCTAACTAACTTGGCTCCTTTATGTTTTTGACCACTTGGTGGGTCTATATAAAGGTGATTTTACGCTCCTAATCTTGGAGTAAGAGAGAAAGAGTTTATCAAAACAGTTTTTCCAAGATTTGAAAGAGCTTTGGATCATTCTTAAGTGTGTGGAATAGGATTGAGTTGTAATTCTGATCTTTAAGCTTTGTAATACCCAGATGTATTCTATTCCCTTCTTCCTTGATTATTGTATTTCTGTTGTTGAGTTGCCAAAGAGTGTTGTGTGTTCTTGAGGTGTTCAAGATCAATATTCTTGGTGTGGTTTTCCAAAGGTAGTGTGTTTCTTGAGGGGTTCAAGGTCACTACTTTGGTGTGTGATGTTTGTAATCTGGTTTTGATTGCATAGTGGATTACCTAGTGGTTTCTAAGGACTGGATGTAGCTCTTGGTGTAAGAGTGAACCAATATAAATCTGTTTGGGTGATTCTCTCTTTCCCTGATCTCACATATATATGTTTTAAGTTGTTTTTATTAACTGCTGATAAAAACAACCGATTGTTTCGACAAAACAACCGATTGTTTTTCTGATATCATCTTAAAACAATTTTGGGTATTTGTTTCCTTGATTCTTTTCTCTGTAATTCGGCATTGAATTTCATTATACCTTCAAAGTTTGTGAAAATCTCTTATAAACAATTCAGCCCCTCTTGTTTAAGGCCATATATTCTAACAAATTCCACCTGCAATATTGTTGGCACCATTTTCAACCCAGTCTAATTCATTAGAGCCTCAAAGAAGATAACAACTCTCTTTACTTAACACAAAACATTTAGTCTTTTGTAAACAAACCATGTTTGCTTGTTCCTTGCTAATTAGGTCTCTTAGATATTTTCTTTTAACATTACCTCCTAACCCTCTTACATTTATACTAATTATTTTCATCATCAGAAACACAGTTCTTCCCCTAATGTTCTTCATCTTACAACTGTACCAGTTCTCCAAAGATTGTAACTACTTATAACAATATCCTCCTTTCCCAAAAAAGTAAATCGCAGTTCCTTACCAATGTTCCAAATTCTAGTGGCCTCATTTTTATAGTTTTTCAGCCAAAATAATCGGTTGCATTTCTTAACAACACTATCCAAAATAAAAAATACTTTCTAACCTCAAAACCGGTTGCTGAACCAGAATTCCAAATTTCACATAATTCGTATTATTCTTAAATTAATTCTTACACGGTACTAAAAATAATATTTTAATTAAAAAAAATTATAATCCATAAACTAATCAATCAAATTAATTCTTCAATAACTTTTAAATAGGATAAATATGTAATTTTACATTTTTATCAATTAAAATAAATAAATTGAATCACACTCGCAACATCCCGAAGAAACTTTCAAAAAAAATTTATACACTTTCTACTTTATTCATCTTAATCCAAACAACCTCATCTTCTCCACACTTTTCATTCAAATCATCTCAAATTCACCCTCACAAATTTACTCCCTAATCAATACTAATTTTTTTTTTCGTTCTTCTTCCTTGTTGTCGTCTTCCGTAACTTCTTTCTACTTCTACGCCTACGCACGACTTTCTCTATATATCACATTAAAGTGTTATTAAATCTCTAAATTCACTTATTATATTCTTATTTTTGCGGCTTTCATGGTTCATTCCTGCACTATAGAAACTTCCTAATCCTAACTTTTATTTGATATTTTATACCTAGGTCATATAAGATTATCTTTTGTATTAAAACTATCTTCTTTGGTATAAGTTGGAAAGCTGTGATGAATATGATAGTTTCTAGTATTGGAGACGTGTAATCTTTGTCAAAATATACGGGGAAAAAGACTTGTGCAAGGCATTTGCATAGCTACATAGAACTTTTAGTGAAATACACCACAGAATGCATATGCTTCTGCTTTTTTCCTGAAAGACTTATCAGTTGCGCGATTAAATGGTTTTCTCTGTTGCGTTAGCTTCACTCTAACTGCCTAACAATCCAATTCATCCGACACCTGCATGCCCAAAATGAAAAAGAATGTAACTTTTAGTTTTATTTTCCAATCAAGATGGCGACTGATGATGATGATCCAAGATAGAAAAAAGAGTTGGCCCCATGCTGCCACTTCAAATTTGTACCTTAATTGCTCAATTATGTTCCAGCAGCCATCGTGTTCATGGATTGATTATCCACGTGCCACACCATACTCTTTCCACTCAACTAGGGTTTACTTCCAAGTCTCTGTCCCCGGCTTTTGGTTTTTATATTTCAAATTATTATATATATAACTATAATAATGCTTAGTTTACAGAAGTTTTGTGAGTTATTAGAAATTTAGATAGGAATAGAGGTCATTATGGAGCATAAAGACGGACACTTCGACAAGAACACGACACTAATACAGAAAAATACTGTGATACATGTAATTTTTAAAATATAAGATATGAGAATACGAATATATATATTATTAGTAAATGTTATGTTTGAGAAGTTTAGTGTTCAGTATGGTAAACGTGTAAGTCTTTGTTTCATGTATACGGATTAATGTATTTTTGAAATATTTTAATTATATATTTTTTTTATCATTATAAATTATATAAATTGATAATCAAAATTTATAAAAGCAAGTATAATTTTTTTTTATAACAGAAAGATTTTTCATAAAGCTGGTTCAAAATAAATTTGTTGTTTATTTTTATAATTATAATAAAAATTTATAAAATAAATTTGATTTTATAAAAAAATATTGTATTTTTTGAAATTATGATGGAATGATAATTGACTAAAACATATTTATTGAATTTAACATGGATAAGTTTCGCCCATTAGTATCTCCTATATCTAAGAAGAGCTTGTGACGAAACGAAGTAAATAGGTAATACTTGAAGATATGTAATTATTGAAAGTAGAGACTTTTTATTGCTTGCACGCTTTTAAAACTTATTTCTTGAGAGAATGAGATGAGATGAATAAGGTATTGACTCCAGTAGTGAACTGTGGAGGAAGAAGCAGTGGTCGACCTAGTTTTTCTTCACATATTACTTCGATGCCATTGATTTAATACTGATAATAATTGTTCATGAAAGGAGTAAAGGAATAGGAGACAGCTATATATATCTATGTGGTCCAGCTATCTCTCATTCCAACTTTTCTTACCTAAACTACACTTTAATTATACATATTAGGAAAGATTCATCAAGTGTGTGAGTGGTAATAAACAGTTTTATCTTTTCAAAACAAAATTCAGATCCAAGTCTCTTGAAAATAAGATTATGCAGAAAAGTTTTTGGAGTTTGTGATAAAGTAGAATAGTGTTGGGAATAGAATAGAGGGCTCAGCAGCACCAACCTTAGCCGCCGGGAAGGGGGGGAACACCCAACTAAGGAGGTGTTGACTTGGAGTGGTCCCATGCGGACATAGCTCTTGCTGTCTCCTTCGCGCGTGTTATAGTCACTTTCAAACTCCACGTGTTTCTTACCTGTTAAAACCCTTTTCCCACTTTTCCAACACTCATCCTTCACATAGTACTTGCTTAAGCACCAACACTTCCCACTTTTCTTTTTTCAGCACTTCAACAATGCTTATTCCCATATCACATCTATTCTTCTTTTAGTTCTATACATTTTTTATTTCTCATACGATAATCAAATTCTTATGATAACTTGTCAACTCACTCCACTTAACTTACCAACTTCTTCCCCTAAATTTAATTGAATGTGGAAAAAAACAATTTGACCCCCCTAACTTACCTCTAACTTCTAACTTCACAATATTGAAGACATTGAAGATTTTGTTCAATAAAACTTTATATCTAAAAGTTTTTAAGACTATCTAGAGACAAAAGATATATGGAAGGTTACAACATCTGGTGTATATAAGACCGTCATCAGAGCATCTAGTTAGATCATATACTGTATAATTTAACTCTCAGTTTACGTACGTGATTTTGAAATTGTTTAGTGCGTCATTTTGGGAGTTAGTTTGACATATTTAATTGTATAAATATGACTTTGTAATTAACAATTATCTTTAACTTAGAGTTCAGAGTTTCCTAGTGAGAGAAACCTTGTCTTGTAATCTCATATTTTTTCTTAGTGAATTTTTGACCACGGACATAGACTAAGTTTCGGTCGAACCACTTAAAGTTTTCTGTGTAATTCTTCATTTACCTTTTATGTTTATGTTTTGTCTATTCTTACGGTCTCTTTCTTTATCGTCTAACGTCATTACAAAAAAACATGTATGTAGTGGCGATTTTAATATGACGATTATTAAAAACCACCACAATTATCCGTATAATATGATAACTTAATAACAACTACAATTCTCCTTCAAAACATCTCATTTAAAACCGTCATAATTCTCCTTTGAAATATACATTTTCTCGCATTTTCATTCCCTCCATACCATTTCTCTTTTCCATTTTTTTTGAAACCTCACAATTTGACCATTCGGAAAGCTCTAACTTTGACTCTTTTGGAAACCTCACACCCCTCACACCCCTCACACTTATCCTCTCACCCCTTACACAGATCCTTTCACTAACTCTTTCGGACCCATCACTCTCGTTATCACATACACTTGTGAACCTTCTCACAAAACCCTAACTCTTCTCACTCTCGTTATCGCAAACCCTCTAACTCCTCTCGCAGAACCCTAACACTTCTCATTACCGTTGTTGGTTTTGTTCGCCATTATCGTCGGTTTGAAGGACGCCCTCCTCGCAACGATTTTGGTCATTCATAGTTGCAATAGTTACATGGTGTTTAACTTATGTTGTGTATTTCGGTGATTCTCACACTTTGAATGAGAATGAAGGGTATCACCCATAGGTGAACTTCTTCAAGAAGTACATATAGATATATGTTAACCATGCACATACATATGAATTGGGAGAGAGAAAGGGAACAAATTCTGTTATTCCAAATTGATGGTATGTTCCAATTGTTCTCTGAAACATCTATAACATATAATAGAAATTCTTGAACATCAAGATCATTATTAACATGAATTTCACGTAAATTTAAACCCTTACAAAAAGTTTGTTTACCTACTTTGTAAGAAGGACTCTACAAGTCTCGAGTTTATTCTCATTAAATGTACTTACATCTTGTTGTATAATTGGGAATATTGGTAGATAGTTTTTGCCAAGCTTGATTCATCTTCATTTGGAAAATAAATACTTTTTCTACACATGGTTAGTTTTATTTTCTGGCTAAAACAATTGTTAGCTATTTTCTTTTCATGTCTTTTAAGTTTACTCTTTTTTAAAGTACACATCCGAAGACTTCCATTCCTGTTCTATTATGCAGCATCAATTTATTCTAAAGTTCTGAAAGTAGCTTTTAGTATCAAAGACTAGTTTTGTACCGTATTAAAAACTTTTGTGCTCTGCAAAAATCATTTTGTAATAACAAACTTAAAAATCTGATTTATGACTAGATTTAATTAAGATGGATTTTCTAGTAAAAATCAATTTTAAAACTGATTCAAAATTGGTTTGATTAAAGTCAAACCAGATTTTTTTTAAAAAATTCAATTCATAATCGGTTCATAAGCAAATTGGTCTCATTTCATGCATAACTTACCTATGCACAACCATGGCTTGGTAAAGTTGGTATGCTGGTTGCTTGGTTAATGAGGGTCTCTGGAACAAAAAGGTGATGGCAATGTATCTTGCAGCAGTTTTCTTCCGTGATTGTTATGAACTTAGTGTAAAGGTGTATGTTGCATCTCAAATTGTTTGTGTAAGAAAAATGGAGTTCCATGCAATGCAACTTTGTTGGTCCAAATTTGATTTTAGACTGTTCATAACTCATATTTTGGTTCTTGAACTATTTTTCTTCTCTGGGTCGAACTAGCATTAGTATAAGAAAATTGTATAAAGAAGATAATAAGAAAAATGAAGATTTTTTATTCTCTTGTGTGTATTTACATCACTCCATATATAGGAAATATATACAAGTGTATGTCTCTCTCCAAATTACAAGTTAATTATGTAGATATTCACTAATCATGAGATTCTATCATTATTAAATTAGTTACGTATAATTGCGTACAATAACCTACAATAATTGCATACAATAATTGCGTATAATTTGATAATTATTATTTCCTTAATACTCCCCTCAAGTTAGTAGATGAAGATCATGAACCCCAACTTGTGCGCAGCGTCAAAAAATGTATATTATATTGACTTAGACTCCATTGGAAATTTGTCTGGACGAGCATCTGTGAGTCTCGTATCCTGCAAAATATAAAGCGTATATTTTCTTTGTGACATATAAATACTAGTTTTGGAACGGGAAAATTCAATCCTTCAAAAGAATATCATCCACATAAATAAAAAAAAAGGCGGTAAATGATGAGTTATTTTGTCTTGTAAATAGAGAGTAGTTCGCCTTAAACTGTTGAAATCCTGCAGATTCAGTCACATGAGAAAATGTTGAAAACCATGTCCGGGATGACTGTTTGAGACTATAAAGGGATTTGTTGAGTCAACATACAATGTTCTCCCCCTGTCGATGATGCCCGGGTGGCAAGTCCATGTAAATAATTTCATGCAATTTGTCATGTAAGAAGACATTTTGCACATCTAGCTGGTGAATAAATCAATTCTTGGCTGCTGCAATGGTGAAAAGACACCTCAAAGTTGTTAATTTCGTTGTTGGTGAAAAAGTTTCACAATAGTCGACACCTTCAATCTAAGTGTACCCCTTTGCGACAAGGCGCTCCTTATATTTGTCGACACTGCTATCTGAGTTGTACTTTATTTTATAGACTCATTTGCATCTGTTGGGTTTCTGCCCGACGGGTAATGGTGTCAAGGTCCACGTTTGATTTAGCTGCAAGGCGGAAAGCTGTTCGTCCATTGCCTTTTGCCAGTTTGGATCAAGGATAGCTTGAGCATGGTTCTTTGCAGGCTGTGATGTTAGCAAGATATGCACTATGAGTAGAAGAAAATCGTGAATTAGAAAGAAAATTATGCATAGGATACTTGGTTCCATCCGGCCGGTCTTGGTTAGTGGTCGAATGATTGGCTTGGGATCCCGTTACTTAGTCTTGAAGCCAGGAAGGTGGGGTTGATGTGCAACTTGATCATCGAATAGGAAGGTTGGCTAGAGAAGGTTCGATAATGGGTGCAGGACTTCCTGGCATGGGAGAAGAAGGTTGGTCTGCTAGAGGTTCAGGTGCATTGTGACGAGTAAGAGAAGATGGTGGATCAATTGAATGTTGGACAGAAATGGGTAAGTCAATGTCAATGGCAGGCAAAATATCTTGTAATGGAGGTGGGGATTGCGTCTGAGAGTGTTGGCAAAATGGGAAAACACTTTCATGGAATCCCGACTTGTAAAAAAAGTGCTTGAATCTATATCAAATAATTTTTATGCTTTTTGATTGTGAGGATGATAACCAATGAAGATGTATTTTCGGGCGAACGGATCAAATTTTTGCTTAGGTGAAACAACAGTTGCGTAACTTTTTTTTTCATCTTTTGACATGTTGTAACAGGTTGGGTGTAAATATGTATGCTTACCCACCTGTATTGGTGTCAACTCGTCTTGTATGTTCATTTCAATCAAATTTAAACGATTATTTAGACCATCCTTCGTATTCCCGTTAATGTTAAGAAGTGTACTAATCAAACTATCACACACATTCTTCTCCACATGCATTACATCGATACAATGTATGATTTCTAACTTCGACTAATACGAAAGATCAAAGGATTGATTTTTTCTTTCATATGTTTGTGAAGAATGCTGATACAATGGCTGAAGAATGTTGGCGCTACCTATCAGAGGTTGATGGATAGGATTCTTGCCCCCATGATTGGGCGAAACGTACAAGCATACGTAGACGACATAGTCGTCACCTCACCTCGGCAGAAAAGGATCAACACGTTGCTGATTGGGAAGAACTATTCACCACAATAGCTAAGTATAACCTGAAGCTAAACCCAGAGAAGTGTGTGTTTGGGGTAGAAGAAGGAAAGTTCTTAGGGTTCTTGCTCATTGAACAGGAGATAGAAGCGAACCCGGACAAGTGTGCAACTATCATAGGGATGAGGAGCCCTACCACGGTGAAGGAAGTACAACAGCTGACTGAGCGTATGGCCGCCTTGTCTAAGTTCTTATCAACATGAGGAGATAAGGGGTACCTACTTCCAGTGCTGAAGAAGAACAACCGTTTCACATGGACCCACGAGTGTGAAGATGCGTTCATCAAGGAGTACCTGGCCAGCCCACCTGTCCTATGTAAGCCGCTACCAGGTACTCCCCTTCGTATCTATTTTTACAGTTACTGATCGGGCAATCAGCTCAATCATCGTGCAGGATCAACATCAGGCTCAAATGCCTATTTACTTTATGAGCAAGGTGCTACAAGGGCCGGAGGTACGATATCATGCCATCGAAAAGGCAGCCTTGTCAGTGGTATTTGTAGTTTGGCAGTTGTGCCCCTATTTCCAAAGTTTCACAGTGATAGTAATGACCGATCTCCCAATCCGCAAGGTCCTCCAGAAGCCTAGTATTATTGGCCTATCTCCCAATCGAGTTGGGTATTATTTGCCAACTATGAGGGAGAACTGCATGAGGTATGTACAACAATGCGAGTAGTGTAAGAAGCATGCTGATTGGCATCACGCACCCCCCGAGGAGTTGCGATCAATACATAGCCCCTGGCATTTCCATACTTGGGGAATAGACATCTTGGGTCCTTTCCCTTTGGCGATTCGTCAGATGAAGTATCTCGTGGTGGCTATTGAGTACTTCACCAAGTGGATAGAAGCTGAATCAGTTGCGCAGATAACTGCCCACAAGGTTCAACACTTTGTGTGGAGAAACATTGTCTGTCGTTTTGGGATCCCAAGGCACTTGGTGTCCGATAATGGTACCTAGTTTGCAAGCCAGTAGTTATGCAAGCTATGCACGGTGCTCGGGATCAAGTAGGTGTTTGCCTCTATGGAGCATCCTCAAACGAATGACCAGGTTGAATCTGCCAATAGAGTCTTGCTTAGAGGTTTGAAGAGGAGGTTGGAGAAACCTAAGGGGACTTGGCCAGAAGAGGTGCCTCGAATCTTGTGGGCCTACCACACCACTCCTCAGTCCACCAGAAAGGAAACACCCTTTAGTTTGGTATATGGGTCAAACGCCATGATACCCGTACAGATCTAAGAAAGCTCACCTCGGTTCCAGAACTTTGTGATAGAAGAATCTAACGAAAGGAGGAAGGTAAACCTAGACCTACTCAACGAGGTGCGAGAACTAGCACATACCAAAGCGGAAGCTTTGAAAAGAAGAGTGGAGCTTAAGCAGAAGTCCAAGCTGAGATCTCAGTAGTTCCAGGTTGCCGACTTAGTAATGCGAAAGGCTCATCCTTACTAGCTAGAGAATAAGTTGTCTCCCCAATGTACTGGCCGATTCTACGTGGTGGAGGTGCTCGGAAACGGAGCCTACAGGCTTGAAACTTTAGAGGGTGGAGTTATACCTCGGACGTGGAATGGGGCGAACCTCAAGTTACATTTCAGTTAAAATATTTTGTCAGTGTTTTATGAACAATTCGAATAATTAAGGGAACATTCTTTTTCCCTCGCAAGGGTTTTTTAATGAGGTCACCCAATGAAAAATTGTTCTTGAAAGATGAGTTATCATAATTATTTGCTAACACACGATAAGGCAACTTGGCCGATGAATTATTCGAGTAAGCGCCATGTGTGTATAATTAATCACGAAATTATTAAATGAGGCAACCTATTTACTTGGTAAGATTCCAAGTTTAGGTGTCTCGAAGTTTGTACAATTCAGATGGGGAAACCTCTTCTTAGTAAGATTTTGATTCTAGGCACCCAAAATTGGCTTAAGACTGTTTGACTGAGGGCAGGTAAGCCAACCTACCTCAGCATCGAAGAGTTGACTCGGTGTAAGCCAACACCCAAGTCAGATACTCTAAAGCGAAAGAAATTATGTCCTTGGAAAGATTCCAAGTTTAGGCGTCTCGAAGCCTGTGTAATTCAGATGAGGCAACCTCTTCTCAGTAAGATTCTGAGTCCAGGCACCCAGAATTGACTTTAGACTGTTTAGCTGAGGGTAGGTAAGTCGATCTATCTCAGCATCGAAGAGTTGACTTGGTGTGTAAGCCAACACCCAAGTCAAATACTCTAAGCGAAGGAGTTGACTTGGTAAGATTCCAAGTTCAGGCGCTCTGAAGTTGTGATTGTTTAAGGCCAGGTAAGGCGACCTTTTCTTGGTAAGATTCCAAGTCTAGGAGGTCGAAAATTCATGGTGACTCAGATGGGACAACTCTTTCTCACTAAGATTTTGAATCATCTTCAGTTGTAACTAAGATTGTTTGGCTAAAGACAGATAATACGACCGACCCTGGCGTTGGTGAAACCACCCGAGCTCGAGCACTCTGCAAATGAAAATTGAGATTAGCCATGTAGGGTAGAAAGGCATCGTGAAAGTATTTGTTGAAGAGTTGACCTGGTGTGTAAGCCAACACCCAGGTTAGATACTCTAAGTATGAGAAATCATTGAAGGGTTGACTTGATGTGTAAGCCAACACCCAAGTGAGATACTCTAAGCAAAAGATGATCAGAGAAGAGTAGACTTGATGTGGGAACCAACACCCAAAGTCGAATACTCCAACCATCCATGATGCTAGGAAATACTGAGTTCGGAAAGCGAGTGATCTGCTAAGCGTGTTGTCCCGTCTTAGCAAGATTGCAAGACTTGATCCTTGCTTGAGTAGTCAGGTAGCACTCAAGCGAGTTAAGGTACCTTATGCGGCCAGGGGGTCATCAACAAGTTAGCTCTACCAGAGCATTGTGATTTCCTATACTTAGTTGGCGCATTGCTTTTATTGATGTTTTCGCAGTTGATTATGTTATCGCTAGATGGTAAGTCTATACCAGTCGTATTTCATTAAGGCAAATAATGAGATATGCATTACTGATATAGTAGTCGGAGTTTGCCAAAGCTAGAGAGTTAAATAGGTAAAGGAGAAGGTTAGCATGTTACATGTGAGTGTTCAATAAGCTAAAATTGTTCAGAATACTACAAAATGTGGAAAGATACATTAAGGACACTACTCATCCACAAGCTTCCTGTCCAGCACCGTCTTGCTTAAGCCAAGTTGATAGAAGTCCACCCCAGGATAGACGGTTGAGGCCTGGGCAACGGCGTCTTCAAAGCCCGCCAGGTACGAGTTAGCAGCGTCGTCGGTGAGGGCTTCCCTTTCCTTAACCATCTTTTCATCCTTCTGAGCCAGCTCCTCCTAAAGCCTATCCACCTCAGCCTGGAGCCTCGCATTCTTTTCATATAAGTCTAAGGCTTCCTTGGAATTCTCAGTCAGGAGGGCCTTAGCTTCTTGTTGTGATTGTTGGAATTCCTCATGAAGCTTCGTCGTTTCATGCTTGAGGCTTCCAACCTATTGAAGGAGCTTAGTGACCTCGTGGGACTTCTTCTCAGCCGACCCCTTCCACTCTTTCAATTTGGAGATGGCTAGGCAACTTGTTGCTAGAGCCTTCCCCAGCTACCTCATGGCCTGCCCCACCAAGCGATCCTCCTCGATGCTGGTTAGCTTCTCCTTGGTTTTGGTGGGCAGAAGGACCTTTTCGAGGAAGGAAGGAGCGTCCAAGTTAGGATCTCATAGTCCCTTTAACTGGGACAATAATTAGTATACTAATGAAAAAAATAGTATAAATTGATAATTATAACCTAACAATTCATATACTAATGAAAAAATAGTATAAATTAATAATAACTACACATTTTTTTTTTATAAAAAGTAAAAATTTACATACTAAAAAACAAAAACAAAATGGGCATACTCATAAAAAATGCCAAAAACAAAAATAAAAAAAATATTTCAAAAAAAAAAATAAAACTGCATCAACCTCGTGGTGGTGGGCAGCGGTAACATGAAGGAGATAAATGGGAGAGAGCAAAACGCGGACAATAGAGAACCTAAAAACCAAACAAAAATCAGCAAATGAAGCAATTGAGGAATAAAGGAAAAATATAAACCAAAGCAAATGGACGAAGAATTTACAAAGTGAGAGCGTGGTAGAACGAGTAACGTAAGTGAGAGTGAAGTGTAGAATGAGTGAAGTGCTGAGCGAGAGTGCGAGAAGAACGAAAGTGTGAATGGCGGACTCTGAATTAAGGTAAATAAAAAGCACATAGACAATGTTTCTTACTAATAACCATAGTTTATGACTAAATTTGAAAAAAAAAATGTGATTTTAATAAAACTACAATCTATGTGATGCTCATAGATGACGGTTCCTACCAAGAACCGTCGTCTATGAGTTCAGTCATTACCATAAACGATAGTACTGTCATTTATATGTTCGTTTAAATTTAAAAAAATCTCATCGCATTTTAATGAACAATGTTTGGCTCTGAACCGGTGTGTAAAAGTTGTCGTAAATTGGCTATTTTGCACTAGTGTTTTCTTTTCTTTTATCTTAGCTTGTTAGACGTTGCATTTTGTGTGTGTTTTCACTCACAATTTGAATTTAGACTTCATTCAAACCCCCTCCCAAGCCATTTGTTCTTAGAGTTTTATCACTCAGAAGTTGTGTTGAACCAACGTGGATAGATTTGTGAAAATTTAGTTCAGTAAAAATATATGTTTAAAGGTTCCTAGACTGTCTAGAAGCAGTAGAGCGTTTAGTGGTACAAGACCGTCTTTCTTGACCAGAGCTTTTGACTAAACCATTTGTTACATCAGTTTGACTTCCCAGTGTTAGTAATCGTTTTTAGCCTCTAACTGAATCATTGTACACGTGACTTTGCAACTATTTGACACATTTTTTTAAGTTAGTTAGATAGTTTTAAATGTATATAGGACCATGTATGCACAATTATCTTTAACTTATAGTTAAAAGTTTATTGATAAAATATACTTTGTATTATAATTTCAAATTCTTATAAATTTCTGACAATGAATCGATCAAATCACTTAAATTTTTCTCTCTATATATATATATATAATTCTTCATGTATTTTTTATGTTTAGCTTTATTCTTGCGATTTTTGTTCGTTATTATTTGACATTTATTTATCTGACATTTGTGAATAGTAGACAGTCTAATAAATTTATGTCTGTTTTGATATTGCGAAATAAAATATATTTTCGCGTGTATAAATATAAAATTAAAATAATTGATGTTGTTTCGAAACTATGTTGTTGTCTTTTTTATCGATTTTTCTATTTTTTGGGAAATTTTGACATATCAAGCTGGCAATCCACCGTGATTAAGATGAGTTGTATTTCTTAACCCACTTTTTGTCGATTTGTCGGCCCAATTAAGGCAATTTGAGTGAAATCAAAAACAGGTTACGTGTTTTTGTTTGATCATTCATGACAAATTTCAATGAATATTTTTCATTTCTTTTACACTCCCCTAAAAAACTATCTTCACTGGATATGCACGCGCATATTAAAAGATTAGACCAATGAAAGAAAGGAGAAAGAAATACTTATGGCATGGGGGAGGAAAATTAAAACAAAAAACTTAATTTTATACTTACATGTAGCTAGAATTTTCTTTTATAAAAGTCTTTCTTTAAATCTTTTGGCCTATCACAGTAATTGAAAATATTATAGAAAATGTAAAATAAAAGCTCAAGCAAATTATAGATATAAAATACAATGCAGTTCAAACAATTCTAGGCTCTTTTCCAGCAACATGAAGTTATTCTTCTCATGCCAATAACCACTTATCAGCTCCCATATGCCAGATGCTAAGTATATCCAATGTTCTGCATCATACATTATAAAAAAAAAACAACATCGTATATAATATGACAGTTATTTTTGTAAAAACGATGTTTATAACATCACAAAATACATTTGTGACACTTTTTCAAACTAATCTATAGAATAGAATTGGTCGTCACAAATTTTAATGTGATTGTTTGTAGTGGTACTTGTTATCCTCTCTTACATTTTTCCTTTTGATTTAGTGTAAATTTCAATGATCATCAATTTGTAACAATGATAATACTGTTTCACCGTATTTTAGTTAAAGAGTAATACACAAACATCCTTTTATACAACACATGTTAAACACTGCCATTCTTTTCCCATACTTGGTCATATCAAAATCTTATAAACTTATTTGTATTTATTTTACTTTTCTCTTTTCCTAAGTCTCCATCAAACTTTATCTACGATTTAAACCATATTTATTGAGGGGCACTTGCCACTTGACAAGGCCAGTCTAATAAAAGATAATTTTTTCCATTTTTGGCTACACAAGTTTTAAATCACTCACAAAGCCTTAATCTAATTATGACCATACTTTTTAGCATGGATGAAAATTAATTGGTATCACATGAAGATGACCTAAATGATTCACTGTTGAAAGGAAAATGATCAATAATACCACAGATTTAAAATGTGTTAAGGTTCAGCTGCTGCATCATCAGCTCCTCCAGTCGGTGAAGTCGTATTAGTGCTCAAGGGGTTTCCAAAAGTGTCACAGTCACGTAAGAGGATATCTAGAGACAATGTTCGACAACATTACACGTAGAATTGTAGAACATGTTTAAGTGTCTTTTACATGCAACATATCTTTATACATGTGTATCAATAATATTTGCATGATTTTAGAGATTAAAATCAGTGAGTTGTTGTAGAAATGATGAAAATGAAAAGGAATTAATTCATGCATAAATCTAAATATTATTGATAAAAAAAAATGCATATATCTAAATATGATAAATTGATTTTATCTTTATTTTATGTTAGATTATGATAAGGATAGTTTTAGAGTATCTGTCTAGGAAGTGTTTTGAGGCTAGATTATGATGATTTTCAGAAGGTTATTTTTTTTATGTAAATGGGTTGGAAGTGATTTTCATATATATTGCTGATAAGAAAAATGTTAGATAGGTTCAACACACATTTTTCATACTAAAATGTAAAAATTTTATGTGTAAAACTACGTATTTTTAGTGATGATAATTGGACAGTTTAGATAAGATAATAGATCTAACAAAAGTTAAAGTCAGGTATATACTAAGAAAGTAAATAACTCTAACTAATTCTTACAGTTTGTAAAGTAAAATTGTTCTCATTATTTAAGTTTATAAAAATAAATATTTTTTTATCAGAAAAATTAATAATGCTTAATTATAATCATTAATCAAATGGAATAATTCAATATCATTAATAACTTTTCACCTTCTAGACAATTCTGTGAATCGGAAGTTCATACAAAAGGAAAAACGTTTTACCTCCTCTCCCCATCTGATTTTTGTTCCTTTTCTACTTTTTAAGAAGGGAAAATATCATTATTCAACTATTCATGTGAGATTTCTTCATAATAACATATAATAGTCTTGTTGAAGTATGACATTTGCCTAATCAACAGATCATTATGATGGTATAGGAATATAACAGGCTAAAGTAATAGTGATTAAGTTCATTTTTTTTTTCTTCGGCACACAGAGAACTTTGTGGTAATAAAGTTGGCTACCTAGCTATAGCTATATCAAATGATCGAAACACTATTTATCTGCATGAGCAAATAATGTCCACAAATGCACTCCTTTTTGTGCACGATGTACGAATAATGAAGGATGTTGCGTGTGTAATTTCAGAAATAGAAGAACATCGAATATATATAGACTTACACTCACGTAAATGCACCGAAAATAATAATCAAAAGAGAAGCGTTTTAAACCGTAGTTAAAACTGATAAAATTATTAGGGTAACTTTTTTAATACAAGTAAAACACAAAATTATAATTTCTAATAAAATTTAACTAAAAAAGTATATTATAGAAAAAGGTTTTATGGTGATCTGAATATTTACTAACAACATTTTTCTCTTTCGCTCTCTCTTATTATATATCATTGTCTTACCTTCCTTTCTCACCTCTTGTTTGGCATAATAAAAATCTTTGTTACAATAATGACATAGAATTACATTAAAAATATTAGCTTATTTATTCTAAAGATGTCCTTTGAACCTATATGAGAAACTACAACGATCCCGCGATTAGAATATGTGTTTAGAGAAACGACTATTAAGACTAAGGGAGGGCAAACAAATCTGATTAGACTAAACTGCTTTATTTTTGCTTTAATATTTTAGTGTTTTTTTTTATTCTGAATCACTAAAAATCCATTTATCTAAATCTGATTTTTACTTTAATATATATTTTATAGCATTCCAGATCAGATTTCCATTTTACAGATTCTAAAAAATTGAAAATCCAAATTAACAATTCAAATTTTATTTCTTTGTTGAACTAAGCACGTTCGGGTTTAATCTTTGTCTCTCGGCACTGGGGATTACTTTTTACTCAGATTCTATAGCAGCAAAGCAATTCACGTCCCTTTATTTTCCTTTTCCACATATATATCTGCTTTTCCTTTGAACATCATAGTGCCATTTCTATGTTATTATTTTTAGTATAGTACATGTTTTATTACGAAGTGGACTTTAAGCCTAACTCAATCCCATAAAACCGGCTCATGGGGTGAGGTTTACACCCACTTATATACAATGAAATACTCTTATCTCTAGACGATGTGAGATCTCCAACACACCCCCTCACCCCGAGAGTGATAGCTCGTGCGTGGGACAACATATTATGGGTGGTCCGATAACGGCCCGATAGCGGGTGGCCTGATAAGCCCAACAAATATTCGCTAGTATTGACTCAAAATGGCTCTGATACCATATTGTAATTTGGTGTACATGGTGAATGTTGGCAAAGATCAGGGTTTGAGCGGTGCGGTGCGGTGCCGTTGGGAAAGGAACGAGAGAGAGAAACAGAGGAAAAAAAAAGGCAGAAAAACTCACTAATTTTATTAACTATTGGGTGTGCTTTATATACATGATGGAAAAGGGAAATACATGGTGGAAAAGGGAAACAAAAAAAGGAAAACTGTTTATATTACAATTATTCTATTTAATAATTTAATAGCCCATCGCAAGCTCTGTGATATATATCCATCAAACCGAGCTTGGAGACTGCTGCTGTAAACATCCCATGTTAAAGAGCTTTGGTAAAAACATCAGCCACTTGTTGATTGCTAGAAATGGGAAGTAACTGCAAAAGTTTGGATTGTAGTTTTTCCCGAATAACGTGACAGTCTATTTCTATGTGCTTAGTTCTCTCATGAAAGCTTGGGTTGTAGGCAATGCACAATAAATAAATGCAGGTGTCTTAGATTTTATTTTGAACTCACTGATAAGGTAAGTTAGTCACTGAATCTCGCAAGTAAGAGTAGCAAGAGCGCGATATTCAACCTCAGAAGATGATCGTGAAACAGTGGATTGTTTCTTGGATTTCCAATTGATTAAAGATGAAACAAGAAACACACAAAACCCAGTTGTTGATCTTCTAGTTTGAGGGCAGGTTGCCCAATCCGAATCACAAAAGCCCTTCAGTTGTAAGTTGGAGTGGCTGGGAAAGAACAGACCTTGTCCAGGTGTTCCCTTAATATATCTCAGTACACGGTGAGCAGTAGTGTCATGTTCCAATGTGGGTGCATGCATGAATTGACTTAAGAACTGTACAACATAGCTAATGTCTGGTCTTGTATTGGTAAGGTATATTAATCTTCCAACAAGTCTTTGGTAGGAAGTGATATCTTCTAGAGGACTACCTTCATTGAACATATTCTTTATATTTTTAACCATTAGTGTGGAACATGGTTTTCTTGCAAGAAGAGCAGCATCAGATATAATGTCAAGAGCATATTTACGTTGTGAAATATGTATACCGTCCTTGGTTCTAGCAACTTCCAACCCGAGGTAAAATTTCAAATCTCCTAGATCTTTCACTTTTAAAGTTTTATCCAGCAGCTGGGTTACTTCTGTTATTTCAGAGATGGAGTTTCCTGCAAGAATTATATCATCCACATATACTAATAATGCAGTAAAATTATTTTCAGTTCTCTTTATGAATAGTGAGTGATCAAAAACAGATTGCAAAAAACCAATGCTTTTAAGAAAGGAAGAAAGTTTGGAAAACCATTGTTTACTTACTTGTTTGAGAACGTATAAAGATTTTGTAAGTTTGCAAACTTGTCCAGCTTTAACTTTGATCCCTGGTGGTGGTAGCATATAAACTTCCTCGCTGAGTTCTCCTTGAAGAAAAGCGTTATTAACATCCAATTGCTTCAAATGCCAGTTTTGTGTGGCTGCAATAGCTAAGAGCATTCTTACAGTAGTTAGTTTAGCAACAAGAGAAAAAGTATCTAAATAATCAACTCCCTCTAACTGAGAATAACCCCTGGCAACAAGTCTTGCCTTATAGTGTTCTATGTCTCCTTTGGCATTGTACTTTATTTTGTACACCCACTTACATCCAATGGGTTTCTTTCCATGGGGAATTTCAGTTACCTTCCATGTTTTGTTATGTTCCAAGGCTTCTATTTCTTTCCTCATGGCATCACACCATTCTGACTTCATGATGGCTTCATTGAAACTTTGAGGCTATTGATTAGATGATATAGCCATAGTATACTTGATGGAAGAGGGCCAAGCACAACCTCATATAAAAAGACAAGAGCCAAGACGTGAGCATCCAAAGCCAAACTAAGAGCGTCTAGGCCAAAGGAAGGAGCGTCTAGGCCAAAGGAAGGAGCGTCTAGGCCAAAGGAAGGAGCGTCTAGGCCAAAGTGAAGAGCGTCTAGCACAAGGTGGAGAGTGTCTAAAGGGAGAGCGTCTAGAAGGAAGGGTAGACCGTCTAGGACTTATTACTAGGTCCATGACCAAGCTACGGATGTGAGACTTGGGCCAAGCTATGGATGGGAGAAGAAACAACTTGTATATGCTACATGAAGGCCCATTAAGGATAGTTTAGTATTAGTTGTGGTGTAAATAGCATAAACTTGATTCCATGAGACTTGACCTAGATTTGCTAAAGATTTGGTCACTTTCTAGAAGGATTCTCCACATGGCCATGTGCTCCATGTGATGTAAATTTGCATTTAATTTTGATTAGCATTAGGGTTGCATTATGGTCCTCCTTAGCCTATAAAAGGAGGAGCCTACACCTTGTATTTTCAATATTGAATAGAGTATTGTTATGCTGCCAATTTAGTGCCATACATTACTCCTTGCCTAGCTTCTAGGTTTTAATCTTCATTTCACCACCTTCAAAGGGGCTGGCCGAACCTCCCTAAATTCCCTACTCTTCCTGCACCTCCAAGGCAGCCACACCTCCTAGGAGGGCCTTGATCCATCAACAAACCACTAAGCTTCCGCAAACCACCCAAAAATCACAAAAGAGAAGAGCTCAATGCCATCATTTGGTATCATGAGCTATGGTTCTTCAAAGATGAGTATCTCTTTGTCATTTTCTTTTTGAGTTCTTCTTAAATCCGTGTTGTTCTTCATCTTCCATATTGTCTTGTTGTTTTTTAATTTTTGTTTTGAATTGGTGTGCTGTTTGGAAATTCCAATCGGTGCATCTTGTTCAATTGTTCTTGAGCAATCTTTGTACAATTTTTGGTAGGATTCCATATAGTTTGTGTTGCTGTTTTTATTTTAGGTATTTGAGTCCTTATTGCAATTTTAATTGGTTCATATTGTGTTCATTTGAGTATTTTAATTTCTAAATCTATATGTGTTTTGTCTAGTCATGTTTCTTCCAAAAATGTCATCAAATCATAGTAGTACTTTGTTTGACTTATTTGTTTCTTGTTTTTTTGATATAAATGCTTGATCTAAATCTGCTGTGTTTTTTATCCTTTGGTGCTTTTTATTTTTAGCTTGAGTTCATATTTGTGTTTAGATCTACACAAATTCCATTTCACCAATTCCATTGTGTTTTTCTTTTGGTATATCTTGGTATTTTTTTCCAGATTTACAGAATCCCCTGTTTTGCATAACTCTGTGCTGGCTGTTTTGCTTAAGAAAATTATTTTCCCACATAGGAAATTTCTGATCCTCTGGATTTTGCAAGATTGAGGTGTTAGAGAGAAGACAAAAAAATAATCAGTTCAAAAAAACAAATAGAAAAAAATGATAAATATTATAAAAACAGTGTGCAATCCTGACGCTACAACTGGCGTAACTGAGCACTGATTTTAGAAAAATTGTGATCATCAACAATTGTTAAGAAAAATCTATGTCCATTCACATAAGCAATATGGAAAGGTCCCCAAATATCCACATGAATCAAGTCAAAAGTATTCTTTGCACGAGTATTACTATGATGCTTAGCATAATGACAAGCATCACAAGGTTTATGGTCATTTAATTGAATGTAAGGAAAAATATTACTAATATGCTGCAGAACTTTATTGGATGGATGCCCGAGTCTGAGATGCCAAACATTTTTCAATTTTCTTTCATCAATTGATGTTCCCGTCATGTTCAACTTCACTTCTTGTTTTGGAATCTCCATCAGATACAACCCTTTGCTTAGTCTAGCATATCCAATCATCTTCAATGAATCCACATCCTAGATTTCACAAACCTCAGAAGAAAAAGTCAATTTACAATTGTAGGATTTAAAAATCCTTTGTGCTGAGACCAAATTAAATTGAAAATCAGGTATATATAAAACATTGTATATAAGAAGATTTTAAGATAATTTCACAGTTCCATCATGATAAGCTATAACAAATTATCCATTTGGTAGTTTAATGCGTATAGGATTTATCTTTCGAAAACTAATGAAATTATTTTTTGAAAAGGTTACATGATATGTTGCTTCTGTATCTAAAATTCAAGAATGTTCGTTCTTTTTACGTTTTGTAGCATCACCATCAATAGATTCACCAACAAAATTGTTCACCTTATGTTGTGCAGAGTCACTTTTTGCTTCTTGAATGATTTTCATAATCTGATGTACTTGTTCTTGAGTAAAATGGCTTCCTTCGTTGACAGGGATTGGTTGATCAACTTCTTCAATTTTACCACTCCGCTCCATGACACTGTTGTTAACAATCTTCTCTATTCTTTCATCTTTCCTTTTGTACCATGGAGGGAATCCATGTTTGGAGTAACACTCATCAACTGTATGATACAATTTATGACAGAAAGTGCATTGCTTACCATTATTTTGGTATTGATTTCTTCCTCTACCTTGCGATTTTCATCCTCCATTATGATGCGTTTTCCAGTTTCCTTCACTACCCGAAGTATTTAATAAAATTTTGCTATTTAACATTGCATTCCCAGTCAATTGACGTTCCTGTTGAATAACGAGGGAAAAGACGCGGTTGACATTTGGTAGTGGCTCCATGAGTAAGATCTGTGCTTTAAGAGTAGCATAACTTTCATTCAAACCCTTCAAAAAACACAAGACGTATTCTGATTCTCTATGCTTCACAACACTTTTGATCAACGCACAACTGCATTTAATCTTACAGATCTGAAATTGAAAAATGGTCACCTTTTGAGAACCTTTCCCGTAAATCTTCCTACAATTCCCTTGCATTTTCAATGTACACAATACTCTGGGCTATTTGAGTATTCACCGTCTTCGTTATCCAAGACATCACCATCATATTGCATCTTTCCCAGACTTCATGTAAAAACGAACCAGATTGAGGTACGGGAATGCTTCGACAACAAACTTGTGCTTATTCTTCGAAAAAAGCGCTCTTTTCATTCCACTGCTCCAAGCGTGGTAATTTCCACCATCAAATTGAACATTGATTAGCACCATTCCTGGGTTTTCTCTAGGATGCAAATAGTAGGGACTTGATGGGTTTTGGGAATCATCTGAACTGGTTTTGCTATCTGATTTGGTACTGGTTTCTGCAGCCATAATAGACCAAAAAAGAAAAAGAAAAGACAGAAACAAGAACTAGCAAGAATGCAAGATGAAAAGAAGAGAACAGCGGAAACAGAGCGGGATTAACCCGATTAACCCGCTCTGATACCATATTACGAAGTGGACTTTAAGCCTAACTCAACCCCATAAAACCGGCTCATGGAGTAAGGTTTGTACCCACTTATATACAATGAAATACTCTTATCTCTAGACGATGTGGGATCTCCAACACTTTTATATAAGTTTATTATTTATGCACATGTATATAAGGGAATCACAACCATATTAAGTTTTTAGACACTCACACATAATTTCAAAAGTCAAAATTACAAGTTTCGTCAACTAAAGAAAAGTAATTCAACTGAAAAATTTTGTTAAAAAAAATCATTAATCAAATTTAAATGAACATTTAAAGGTTTTATTTTTTTTAAAATAAATCCAAAATTAATTAAAGTATAATAGGTAGATATACTTTTTTATGTTAAAAATTTATGTAAATTTAAATTTTGGTATTATTAAATTATAATTTTATTATATTTATTTAATATTTTTATAATATTAAACTTTTTTTACATATAATTGTATTAATATTATGTTAACTTTTTTAAAAATATGAATTTGAATTTAAAATCTAATTTAACTTTTTTTATATAAAAATATGGATTTAAAATTCATTCTCATTATTTGGATTTAGATTTATAAAAATCCAAATTTATTTTATGAAAAATATGGATTTATATTTAAAATTTGATCTAAATATTTGGATTTGGATTGAATTTGGATTTTCTAAAATCCATGACCACCCTTAAGTAAGATCAATATGTTGAATTTCTTATTATACATGAACATTGTGGCTAACAACACATCTAAAGCTATGCATAGGTATCCGATTATCAATATTTTTGCCATAAAAAATTGAGTTTTGGTTGAGTTAATTCTTTTTTAGAATGGTTGTTGAGTTTTTTTATGAAACAGCGAGTGCATATCCATCTATAGAAGTCAAAATTAGATAAATATATCAAAAGTGTTTAGTGAGTAAGAATGAGATTACTTCCTTGAGATTAAAACTATATTTATAGGCTTTTAGACCTAAATTAATAAATAAAAGTTGTTACTAGGTATTTGGTTGTTTAGTTTGTTGTAACAAAAATAAGTTTTTAACTCAACCTTAGTTATTCGGATTTGCACCTTGCAAACAGGTAATATAATCTCCTTAAATTTTGACATTGGGTGATACAAAGTCTTCCAAGCTCGGCAGCTAATTTGAAGGGTGATTTTGAAGTCATTTAGTTTAGAGGTCAATTTTCACCCATATATATGTTGCACTTGAAAATAATTTCAGGTAGTCCTTTCCCGACTAATTTTGGGTTGAACTTTGCAATCATTCATAAAGTTATACTTAATCTAATTTCTTTATTATAACTTTTTTTGAAGCGATACGAATATCTATAAGCATTAATGAGAGGTTTTCATACTTAATGATGAGTATCAATGGTTTTGAGGCATTACATCACTCAGGTGACTAACGTTTTACTTAACTTGTCACGTTGTCTTAGAATGCGACATTTCGTAGTCATAATGTTTCACATTTAAGAAAGGAGAAACGTTCTTAAAAGCTTTGTCTAACTTTGATAAGTATAAAAAACCTTTTAATGTACTTACACTTTCTACTTTGGTGTTTTCGTTAAGTACGAGCATTTCATCTTGTTTCTTTTTTGCTTTATTCGCTCATTTTGTCTAGTGACACTTCTAATGGCTTCTTCTTTTCTTTTTCTAATTCCTCAAATGGGGGCAACCCTAAGCAGGGAGGTTGTTTCCATTGGAGACAAACCTTCTCTGAGTCGTACTGACTCATTCTTAGTTGAAGGTCATTCAATGGATGAAGTTTCTTCACCACCCCCCTAATACCACCATTGTAGTTGTTTCCACTATGCTTGAGGGGAATAGAGTTATTGTTGTCCCATCGAGAAAATGTAAAGCTTCTTCCGAGAGCACTAGAAACATTATGCCAAATTCGGCAAAGAGTAAAATAAAAGATAGGTTCCCTCTAATCATCGATCTCGAGTACTTCTGGATAATCGAGGAAGTTGTTGTCTATCCCTCCAAGTTTATCTTAAGAGAATCATTTGAGGAGTTTGTATCCTTTTTCAACTTCTATTTTGACTCAATGGCTAAGTTCATATCACCAAAAGCTTATGATGGCTCAGACAGATTTTATATGAAGCATTTGACAAACCACAAGGATTTTACCAACGTGTATGAGTTCTTCTTCAAAGAACTCAATGTTTTATTTTCATTATCCCCTTTCGAGAACAAAATGCTTACTGCCATAAGCATGACTCCTAACCAACTTCACCCAAATAATTGGGCCTTTCTTAAAAACCTTTCAAATATTTTTCCATTACCTTCATATAAGTTTGACTATGATGACTATTTAACGGCAAGTGCACCGTGTTGTTAGAAGTAATAATTTGTCCTTAAGGACGGATTTCAAACCCACAAGGAAAAATTGAATAATCAAGTAAAATATTCACTAAATAGAAACACAATAATGAAGTTTGTTGGGAGTTTGTTATGATTGCAATGATTAAAAAGAAAATAAGTCAAAGAGTTTGTTGCTTCAATTCGGAAAATTGGGATTGGGCTTCATCCTTCTTATTCTTTTGTATTTTGATTAGCATGGTAATATTCTATCCTTTGATTGATGTTGGTGCCCATATAAAAGTCATTTATATTGATTCCTCGAATACAAAATTATTAAGAGAGTCTCCTAAATATTGATTCCTTGCGTATTTATAAAAACTTTTTATCATTACGATTTGATGTTGATAAGAATTAAAATTTCAAATCTATTCCTAGCATTCAAATATATTAAGCATTATCATTTGGGTCAGAAACTTAGAAATACTTTCTAGTCAAATCTAAGGATCTAGATTATAGAAACAAGCATTACACATAAAATGACAATACCAATCATCAATCAAGAACAAAATATTATATTTAAATATTACCTCAATACATAAGATTTTGAAAATATTACACCCAATCTCAAAGGGTAGAATTAGCCACTCATGTTGGCTATTACAAGCATGGAGAGCGAGAAAAGAAGATCCAGAATGTTTCTCCTTGACGGTTGCCTCCTCTACGGTTTGTTAACACCTTTTATTCTCCCAATTGGATTCCAATCCACTTGATGATGTCTAGGATTGTGTATAAAGTCTCATATTTAACCTAGTTGGGCTTGGGCTAAGTGACTTCTCGCTTGGACGTTATTGGGCTCGCCTAGGCGAGATGCACGAAAAAGTGCCCAACGTCACTGGAGTGATCTCGCCTGGGCAAGATTCAGCTCGCTTGGGCGAGATTCAGCTCGCTTGGGCGAGATCCTCTAGGGGATTCTAGCTTGGGCGAGTTTGGGCGAGCTTGGGTGAGTGTTGGTAAGTTCCAGCTTTCCCTTTTTAGCTTTGTATATTCTCCTTTTTTTCCTTTCATCTCCATTCCTTCCTATAATCCTGAAATTAACACAAATTTGGGAATAAATCGTTCTAATTCAAATTATAAACACAAAATATGTAAAAAGGTTTAAATTCATAGATTAGGGGTTATATTATAGTTATTTTATCAATTAATATCCATAAGTGCATGTATTTCAATATGAAATATTACTAAAATTTGTCACTTATCAGACTATAAACAAGTTTATGTATTTTTATCAACTAAAGCACGATTCTAAGGCCGGTTGGGTTTCGTTGAACGGTGCTCAAGATTGTCCTCTTTTCACCATTTATACTTCTTCGTTCAAAAATTTCAAAAACAGTTTTTTCAAGTTGAAATGCACCTTAAGATCCTAAAAAACGTATTTTCTTTACCTAAAATTATACACCTAAATTTCCTTTGTATTGGAAAAGGTTGGATGAATTTAAATTCAAGTTGAGTAATTCATTTCGATCGAAGACAAAATAAACATAGAAATAATCAAAAATATCCCTCACCCTATTAGCAGTAAAGGTATCCTTAATGTGCCCTTTGTTGAGGACCCTATTTCCTTTTTTTTGGTACGGTTTGCTTTCTTGCATTTTCTTGAATGTCACGTATATTAGTTTCTAATTTCCACCTATTTTTGTTTTTTAGATATCATGGGTAGGGTGTTTGTCCCTTGTTAGTTAATTGAGGTCCTACAATTTGGCCCCGTTTACATTTTCTTTTATTAAAATTTCAAAAGAGGGTTGTTTAAGGTTGTAGTTGGGAGTGAGGGTTGCTTATACTTCTATGATGATGACACTCCCCAATTGCCTTTCTAATGGATTAAGAATCCATCATGGTACCATGTGAGGTCGAGGTCATTGATGATTGAGGAGAACTTGGAGATCTTGTCCATATTATACCAGCTCCCGCGTAAAATCCATACTCGACAACTCCTCAAGGTGTATTTCTCCCCTCACTGATTTCTCAATATTGATGGTATATTTCCTTTTGTCTCACGTTTGTTTACGTTTGATGTTTTTTCATTTGTGTTTTGTACAGATATAATGGCGCCTTCAAATCTTGAAGGTGGCATTAACTACTTTATTGAGTTAAGTTTGAGGCAACAGGCTAAGAAGGAGAAGGGCAAAGGGGTTGTCAAGAATGTTGTGTTGATTCAAGCAATCTCGGCTACTAGTTTGCTTCCCTTAAAAAAACCCCAATAAGAAACGCAAAGATAAAGACCGTGTGAAGTCGGCTCGTTGGCTTTCAGACAAGTCATCTTTCGCAAGTGTCAAAATGTCAAATTTTATATCAAATTTTGGCATGCAAAATGAATGGATTACATGGAAAAAGTTCATAAAAACATGCATTTTCCCTCAATACGTGTTTGATTCAAAAGGAAAAGAAGAGAAGAAAAATGATAAAATGCACTTAGCAAATTAAAGCCAAAGATGGATTAGATTTTCAAAGTTTAGAAGGCTGAGCGAATCCAAAAGAGTTTAGCGAAAAGAGTCTTTCATGATGAAGAAAGCCCAAATTCGCTCAACAAATGCTTGGAGCTAACCTGAGCCGAAAAAGTTTCTTCAAGGCTAAGAAAAGGTCATATTCACTAAGCTTGGGTTAAAACGAATCCAAAGCCCAATATTTCTTCATGCTTAAGAAAATATTTCACTAGGTAAGACTTGTAATCTATTCTCTGCTAGGTCAAAATTCTCAAATTTCATTGAAGCTCAAGAAAGGCTTTGAGCCAAGAGATTCCTTCATGGTGAAGAGATTCATTCCGCTGAGCAGATTGGCTCTACGTTGAGCAAATGCTAAATCTGATGGAACTCCTCACTAAAGTCTATAAATAGAGAGGTCATTCTTAAAAAAGATTTTGCTGGGTAAGGCTTGAAGCATATCTTTACCAGGCCAAGATTGTCAAATTTTGTTGAAGCTCAGAGGCTTTAAGCCATTAGGTTCCTTCATGGTGAAGAAAGCCATTCCTCTGAGCGGATTGGCTTTGTGCTAAGCGGATTGGCTCTACGTTGAGCGAATGCTAAATTTGATGGAATTCCTCACTAAAATCTATAAATAGAGAGGTCATGCTTAAGAAAAGATTTTGCTGCAAATCTCTGCCAGGTCAAAATTCTCAAATTTTGTTAAAGCTCAAGAAAGGCTTTAATCCAATAGGTTCCTTCATGGTGAAGAAAGCCATTCCACTGAGCAGATTGGCTTTACACTAAGCAAATGCTAAATCTGATGGAACTCCTTATTAAAATCTATAAATAGAGAGGTCATGCTTAAGAAAATATTTCATTGGATAAGGGGTGAAGCGAATCTTTGTCAGGCCAAAATTCTCATATTTTGTTAAAGCTCAAGAAAGGATTTGAGCGAAGAGGTTCCTTCATGGTGAAGAAAGCCATTTCACTAAGCGGATTGGCTTTTTGCTAAGTAGATTGGCTTTATGTTGAGTGAAGGTTAAATCTAATGGAACTCGTCACTAAAATCTATAAATAGAGAGGTCATCGTATTTCACAAGACACATTGAAAAGGAGGCAAATAACAATGTAGATGAACAAAGCCTAAGTTAGCATACAACTTACAGGGATTCATGTTTGTTGTGCTTATCCACTCATTTGTGAGCTTTACTGTAAGATTTATCATGAGATGTTAAACTTATATTTTTGGAATTGGAGGGCAATGAAACATCTTTTTAGTTATTGTTATTTACAAATGAATGTCTTTAAGATTCATTTCTATTTGTTTGATTGAATGCTTAGTGTTTGATGGTGAGGAACAAATATTTATGCCCATGGAACTTGAAAGAAATTAGAAGACACATTCACTTATCTAAAATCTTTCAAATCAACCAAGTATGACAATGTCTGGGAACTGAATTGGATACTTGGCTTGAACTATTCCATCTTAATGCAAAAATAAGCTATTACAAGTCAATGAATTGATTATGATAGTTTGTTGTTCTAGATAACCATGATCAAAGGATTGACTTGGTTTGGTCATAAGGAACAATGAACTTCAATAAACATAGCATTTGTAAATAAGAATAACATAAGAGATTAACAAATCTCAACACTTATTCTGAATTGTTAACCTTCTCCTCTATTTGTACCATGTTCCAATCTCACTAAATATAATATTAAGATTAGTACAGTTATTTATCACCTATGCACTAAATCTTTACTGTATTTTCACTTCACTTTGAAATATATTACTACCTGGTAATCTTTAGTCCCTGTGGATACGATAAACCCCTTATCAATTATATTATAGTTGACTCGTTATGCTTGTCGAGAATAGATTTAATAAATCACCCCATCAAGTTTTTTGGCATCATTGTCGGGGATTAATTGATTTATCAGTAGTTATATCTCTCATTTTTAAGTAGTACATATTATAACCTTTGATAATTAACTTTCTAATTGTATTTAGTTTTAATTGTTGTAGAATAATCTAAGCCTTTTTATTTTTCTAACTATTTTTTATTAGTTTTTCTAATTTTTCTTTTTTGAAATTTTATGCTAACAAGAGGCAAAGTCTTTTTAGAAAAAATTTTGTTTGAGTAGGATATTGTAAGAATTTTGAGAAAGGAAAGAAATATGCTCAAACAAAATAAGGAGATCAGAAAAAGGACCAGATCTAAACACGTCCAATTTACAATCTCACACACCTCAACCTGAGAACATGGCTGGTCAGATAGGAAACAAAAATAATGGAGGAAGGAAGGTAAATCTTCAAAGGAGAACATTAGGAGACTGTAATATGAAGTAAGGACTCTGATACTTTTCAAACATAGGCATACTAGATAAACAAGATATTTGGAAATTAAGCCAACATTTTTTAGCTTGATTAGTAGTCATCAATTCACTGGATTGGATCATGATGATCCTTATACTCATCTATCCACTTTCTATGGATTATTTGGTACTATAAAATTTGAGGAAAGGGATATGGAATCGATTTACTTAAGATTATTTCCCTTCCCATTGGCTGGCAAAGCAAAAGAGTAACTTAAATCTTACCCTTTTTTTTATAAAAAGTTTTCATGTTAGGCATCACTATGCAACTTGACATTTCAGCTAGGCTGACACCTCAAGTAACAACAATCATCTGCCATCACATGAAAAAAGTATTCTTAAAAAAAAGAAAAGAGAAAGAAAATACAAAAATATGGGGGGACTAGACCAAAACCCATATGTTAACAAAAACGATACATAGGTAGATTATACCTATTCATAAAGAATTCTAAGAACAGACTAGATGGAAGTCTATTATACCAATGAAAGGATTCTCTATGAATAAATCCTAAATTAGCCAACTTATTAGCACACACATTCCCTTCACGAAAAATATGAGTAACCCTAAACCTTATTGTCTTACAGAAATTAAGACAAGTATTTCATCGATTACGAAGCATCCACGGAACATTAGTCTTGGCAGTAAACATAGCACAAACCAAGGCAGAATCACATTCAAGCCAGACATTAGTAAGTCCCATCTTTTGAGCTTCCTCCATAACATGTATAACTTCATAAAACTCAGCAACCAAAGCAGTTTGAACTTCAAGAAACGCTGAAAAAGCACCAATAAATTCTCTCATACTCCCACAAAAAATACATCCACAAGTAGCAAGACCATGATACCCCCTAGCAGTCCCATCAATGTTAATTTTAACCCAGCCTGATGAAGGAAATTCCCATCTAACAGGAAAAGGACGAAGAACTTTACCACTACGAGTCTTAATACTAAAAAACTTAATCATGTTGAAATCCAACATATCATTCTTCATTGAAGCTTTAGACGAATTTTCCACTAGACAAGTTAAATCTTTAATTACTGAAATAGCCTTAGAAACCTCAATCTTATCCTGAAATCTAGTATAATTCCTCATACGCCATATCATCCATATAGAAAAGGTTATCACAGCAAGTTTAATCAACTTAACCAAAGGACTACCATCACTCTTGATAAAAGAAAGAAGATCATCCTTATTAGAGAAATGAGAAGTAAGAAAATTTTTTCGAACCCAACATCAAATATGCAATGCATTAGAACATTCAAAAAAATAGATGTTAAATAGATTCCTCATGTTTTTCACAAAGCGTACACATGGAACATATATGCAAACCCTTATTCTGAATATGTTGATCTGTAGGAAGTCGCCCATGAAAAAATTTCCAGAGTACTAGAGTTTTGGAAGGCGGAATAGATGAAGACCAAATGAATTTACCCCAACCACATGGAACTCTTGGTTCCAAGAAAAAAGTCCTAGCTGATTTAAGAGTAAAACGATCAGACTCATCTAGAATCCAATTAGGAATATCCTTTTTCTGTCTAACCATGATATGATTAAATCTTATCTTAACCACAACTTGAACAGTTGGAATGATATTGAAGAGAAGTTCTTAAATAGGTTTTTTCCACTCTCCTGCTTCATAAAAGTTAAATTTGATATTTCTACATTCAGGCAAAGACCAAATGAGCCCTTGTGTGAAGCCTAGGAGCACTTCAAGATGCTACTTAGAAGATTTCCAAACCATGGATTTGAAGACATAGCACATCTAAGTATATTTCATTATGGTTTAAGATCTGACACTAAAATGATATTAGATGCAACATTTGGAGGAACTTTGATGGTAGTAGATGCAAAGCAAGCAACTAAAATGATAAATGCTTTAGCTTCAACAGATTATCAACTACAACATGACAGACAAGCTAGTAAAAAGAAATGAGTGTTGGGATTGAACACTACTGGCGCACTCATAGCTCAAAAAAAAATCTTAACTCAACAGATTGAAGCCTTAACAAAGCAAATGTCCAAACATTTTATGAAAAAAATATAATGAAAGAGAAAAATATCTTTTTTTTGCAAGAAAAATGAGGGTTAAGCAGTTAGTTAATGCGATGAGAGAATACATTATCTCCGACCAAGAAAGTCAAAGGATCTTGGAAGTTTCACAATTCTTGTATCTATAGGAAACTTTTTTTGACATAATGCATGATTAGATTTCGTGGTTTCTTCGGGACTGCGTTTGTTGTTCGTCATATTTCTTGTGTTAATCATGTGGCTTCTTCGTAAGGTATTTTCTGATTTCATGGTGGGTGTTAAAATATTCTTGTGGAACCAACTAATTTCTTAAATTTGATGCTCTCGGTCTTCAATCATCAATAGGGGTGCACTTGATTCTCTCAATCTTCAATCTCGATAGGAGTACACTTGATGCTCTTGGTCTTTGATCTCAACAAGGATACTTGCGATTGTACTCTCTAATGCTCAAATCAGTTTTCAATTAATACGGAAGAGATTGACGTTCTACCTTAAGGTGTTACCTATTTGTAGTAATTTTATTGAATCCCTACTATGCTTAATCACGTGATTAGACTCTTAATCTTAATTGAGATATAGTTACCGAATACGTTGCCAAAATACGAAGATACCCATATGAACATCTTGGTTACTTGGATAGTAGAGTATGGATTCCACATTAACCTTTTTGGAGGGCTCCTCCTTTTCCTTGCTAAATTTTCAAGAAATGAGAATAAAGATCACAAATTAAGGTGGGGAGCAGTCAAACATAAACGTTGATGGAACTGAATGGCCAAATTAGGCCCAATACCCATCAAACATAAACGAGGCATCATTAAACCTTATTGGACCAAGGACTACGTTGAATGAAAGGCACCTGAGTCACACCACTCTGTAATGTTATGTTTTGTTTCCCAAATTGGACCAGCTGCTTAGCCCACTTTATGAGTGGATGTCCTCTTTATGCGAAAGTACCATTAGAATCGCAGAATGAACTCTTTGTCTTCTCATTATTTTGTCTTGTTACTAACCATAGAGCTTTATGAAGCTCGGACAGCATTTTTGTGCTTCCTACGGCTCACCGACATAGACATAGGTACCTTCACAACACAGTGTTGGAGGACACCTTATTTAGATCGGACGCATGTCACGGTCCAGTCCCAAAATTATGGGCGAATCTATTTTAATTTTAAAAAATAACAATAAATAAGAAAATGAAGAACAATAATCTATTAGTCCTTACAGTTGGTTTTCGACGTCGTTCTACGTCTCCACCACTGTAGGAGGAAGAAGGCACAAACAGAGCAAATACAGAGAAAATAAAAAGGGAGGAAGGAGACACAAGCTTTTAAAAGATTTGTGTCTTTCTATTAATACATTTTTTTTCTTTTTGTTATAAAAAAATTAAAATGAATATAGTTAATCAAGTTACATATATAACTAGATGAAATAAATTGGTTATTTTTAAATAAATAATTGAAACGATTATATACTAAAGGTATTGATTATCTTGTAAGAATATTTGTTAATCACACATAATCAATAAAGAAATATATTATTTGTGATATTATATTTTGCATGCAGTCTTTGCTTTTATGTTTGATAAAAGTTAAAAGCAAGTACAAAGTTTTATAAGTAGACACAAGCAGGTGAAACCAAATTTGGAGATTTAGAAGTTTTAAGTTTTGTGTTACATGTTATATGAGGTGTGTCTAAAGTTGGGTGTAAAGTGAACTTAATAGAAGACAGTAATGTATAATTATAGTTACTATAGAGGAAGGAAATTTTTGTAATATCTTTTACATTGTAAAATTATACCTATGTAAAAACCTTTCATTATATTTTTTTTTATTGAAATATTTGTTTTTGGTTTCTTTATAGTCAAAGGTGACAACAAACAGAATTTTTTAGTCTTTAAGAGAAGATTAAAATAGATGGTTATGAGTGAATTGATGTATTTATGATATCAAGTTACAATTATTTAATATCAGTATTAATTAGTCAGAGTAAATCTATAAACTATTAAAATATTAATATTTTTTAGAGTTATATGAGCGTTTTCAGATCCATTCTAAAAGATTTTTTCAGTATATATTATTTGTGTAGTAGTTACTCTATAGAGGAAGAATTTTTTTTTTTAATATCCTTTGCATTGTAAAATTATACCTATGTAAAAAAGTTTTCATTATATATTTTTTATTAAAATATTTATTTTAATTTCTTTATAGTCAAAGGTGACAACAAACAGTAATTGAAATTTTTTTTGTCTTTAAAAGAAGATTAAAACATATGGTTATGAGTGAATTGATGTACTTATGATGGTTAGTGGACTAATATAAAACAGATATTAATCTTTATAATATGGTGGACTTGATATTAGAGGGTTTTACATTCTTAAGTGAGAAAAGTCTTTTACTATATTCAACCTTCTTATAGAGTTTAAATGTTACTTCAATTATTATCAGACTTAATTCTTGACATTAGTACTCATTATTTGAACTAATGATATGATATAGTTATTCCTGAAATGTAGAAATGATAGCAAATAAAAAATATTAAAATAAGGATTTAATATTGATGTTTATATTAATTGAAATATTTAATTATATTTAAAAAAATTATGTTCTAAATTAAAAAGGGGTCATTTATTTTTTCAATCCAATTAAATCGTGACCTAAATGAGTATGGATCTTCATCCCATTCCATTTTATAAAGCAATAATTATATTTTAAAACATAAAAGTATTAAAAAAGTATTTTATCAAAACACTATATTATAATTTATATATCTAAAATTAAAATCAATTTCATTAATACGAATTGAATTTTTAAATATTTAATTTATTTGTTTAGTTTTAACTTTTTAAAGTCAACCAAAACGATCTGTTGGGCACTATACCAAAAAGAAAAATTAGCTGCAAAAGAAAGTGAAGGTGATGCTGTGAACGCTAAATAGTGTCCACTAAGTCTTCATTATTAAAAAAAAATTAAATAAAACGTGGGTAAGCGTGGGTTATATGGATATAAACTTAAAAAAAAATTGTGTGAGTCGAACGATCACAACTGAAACTATAAATAATAAATAATAGTAAAAATTTAAAATTTTGTCGGTTAAGCCTACCCAAACATAATAATATATATATATATATATATATATATATATATATTTAAATTAAATTTAAATATGTAATAAAATTATGAAGGTTAAGTCCACGCTTGTTTAAAAATTGTGTGGCCTATTGTAATTATTATTTAATTGCTTTTATTCCCTTTAGCGGTTGTCGGTTACCTAACATAATCACATCCGTTTCATTTCCTTTTTAAAAGGGGCTTCCTCTGTTTGTTGTAGAATGAGTTGTTCAATACATTCAATAATAAAGAGAATTTTCTTATGGATAAAGATTACAAATCCTCTGTCACGTAAGGGTTTCCTTTACTTTCAAAATACAAAAACTGTCTTTCTTCATGGTATCAAGAGCGGGTTGAAGAACCCTGTTATGATTCCGTCGTGTTCGTCACCATCAATCCTTCTATTTCTTCTTTGTGTGTCTTTGTTCGTTCTTGCTTTTCCATGACTTCCTCGCCTATCAAAAAAGATGATCCCGAGACAAGGTTTCTAAAGTCAAGGTTTTCAAGGATCCCTCTGGAGATCCTTCTAGTGCTTATTACCTTCATCTCGGTGAGAACCCTAGAGCTGTTTTTGTTCATCCTCAACTCAGTGAGCAAAATTACCATTCTTGGAGTAGGAATATGAGAAGAGCGCTCTTGTCGAAGAACAAATTGAAATTCGTTGATGGCAGTATTGACATGCCAGAACACCATGATCCTCTGTTTGAAGCATGGGAGAGGTGTAATGTGACGGTCTTGTCTTGGATCAATCGCACCCTGTCTACACAAATTTCCGAAAGCTTGGTCTACATAGACATTGTAAAGAATCTCTGGGATGATTTGAAGGAACGTTTTTCAAAAGGAAACCATTTTTGGATCTCTGATTTACTCCAAGAGATTCACTCCGTCAAACAAGGTGAGAGAAATGTTACCCAATTTTATACTAATCTGAAAAATTCTTTGGGAAGAATTAGAATATTTGAGACCTATACCAAGATGCACATGTGGTGGTACCTGTCAATGTGATCTGTCAAGAATCTCTCACAATTACAGAGACTTAGAGTACGTTATATGTTTTCTGAAAGGGCTTAATGAGGTTTATAGTACTGTGAAAACCCAAGTCTTGATGATGGAACCCCTTCCCAACATTACTCGTGTGTTTGCTTTGTTGATTCAGCAGGAACGTCAGTTTAATGGAATTGGAAATTTGGATAATAGAGTTGTGATTAATCTGGCTGAGAAACAACAAAATTGGAATGACACTAACAAATAGAATAATTGGGAATTGCAAGATCAAGAGAATTGGAAACTGCAAGGGAGAAATAACAACTGGAAAGGAGGAAGATGTAGAGGTAGAAGTTATACTCAAGGGAAACAATACTCATATTGTCGCAGACTGAATCACACAATTGATGAATGTTATGCCAAGCACAGGTACCCTCCATGGTACAAGCAAAGAAATGAGAATAGGGAGAAAGGTAATGACCAATCTTGCAATATTGTTCAAAGAAGTGATGATAGTCAAATTCATAGAAACAATAGTGATCAAGATATAAGACAGAATAATCCTCCTTTCACTGCTGAACAAGTTCAATAGCTTTTGAAGTTACTACAAGAATCACCAAACCACAGTGTAAACCAAATACATAGTGTCAACAAAGATGACTCGGCCACACATCATACCAAACCAGGTAAATCAAACTTTCATTGGATTCTCGATACAGGTGTCATTGATCATGTTACTTACAATAAAAACTAGTTTAATTTTATTTTTTTTAGAATTAATCCTATTTTCATAAAACTACCTGATAATTCATCTATCACTGCTGAATATGCTGAAACAATATAATTTGATAATAATCTTACCATTTATAATGTTCTATACATACCAAATTTTGTGTTTAAATTGATTTTTGTGCCTAAGTTGATTGATGATTCTAGTTGTAAACTAATATTTTCTCATAAGAGTTGTCAGATACAGGACAATACTACATTCAAGACGATTGGTCAAGCTGATTTGCATGGAGGTTTATATTGTCTTCATGATCCTGTTAACATACACGAAGAAAAATATTTGATGAATTGTAATGTTCTTAATTCTAAAGAATATGATATTGACCTATGGCATTTTAGATTAGGTCATCCTTCCAAACATGTTGTTGAACAAGTTTGCAAAACTTTTCCTTATGTTAATTCTAGTTTTGATAAGATGTGTGATATATGTCACCTTGCTAAACATCATAAACTCCCTTTTCAAATAAGTAATATTGTTTCTTTAAACACTTTTGATCTCATACATACAGATATATGGGGACCTATTGCTATTAGCTCTATTCACGGTCATAAATACTTTCTTACTATTGTTGATGATTGTTCCAGGCACTCTTGGATTTTTCTTATGAAAACTAAAGGAGAAACTAGAAACTTGTTACACAATTTTATCATTCTTGTTAAAAACTAGTTTAATCAAAATATCAAAACTATTAGAACTGATAATGGAAAAGAATTTGATTGTAATGAATTGTATGAGAAATATGACATTCTACATCAAAGAACTTGTGTTGAAACTCCCCAACAAAATGTTGTTGGCGAAAGAAAACACCAGCATATCATGAATGTCACACGTAGCCTTCTTTTTCAATCAGGTTTGTCTAAAATCTACTGGTCTTATGTTGCTAGTCATGTTACTCATTTAATAAATAAACTTCCTTCAAAAAATTTGAAAGGTAAGTCTCCTTATGAGATGTTATACTGCCAACCACCTACATATTTAAATCTTAAAACCTTTGGTTGCTTATGTTTTGCCTCCACTTTGGAAAACAATTGCAGTAAGCTTGTACCAAGATCTAGAAAAAGTGTTTTCATTGGATATAAAACAGGCATTAAAGGGTATGTACTGCTTGATGTTAAAAATAGAGAAACTTTTATCAACGAAAAAAATGTTATCTTTTATGAAAACATTTTTCCTTACAATCTAACCAATCACCACAATAAAAATAATGATAATTTGATTCATGATGATGCTAATATCTTACTTGATCTTAATAGTTGTACTGGAAGTACCATGGCTGATTCAGGTAATATTATTCATATTCAAAATTCTTATAACACATTAGAAATTGCTCACAATGTTGATTTTGTTTTGGAGATTCCGAACTGTTTGACAATTTGACTGAAAGTAACAATTTCAATAATATAGATCCTGACATTGTTATTCAAGATGGCCTTGGTAGTGATCTGAGACGATCTAGAAGAATAAAGAAAATTTCTTCCTATCTTGCTGATTATCACCATCAAATTGCAAATATGCACAAAGGTTCTAATTCTAATTTCAAAATCAAGTATCCTATATCTTCTCTTTTGACATATGATTTCCTATCTAACAAGCATTTGAATTTTACTTTGGCTATTTCTTCACATGTTGAACCCCACACTTATGAGGAAGCCATAAGAAACTCTAATTGGGTTGAAGCTATGAACAGAGAAGTTCGTGCTCTTCAAGCCAATAAGACATGGTATATCACTGAATTACCTCATAACAAGACTTCTATTGGATGCAAATGGATTTACAAGATAAAGTACAAATCAGATGGTTCCATAGAAAGGTATAAAGCACGTTTAGTAGCTAAAGGGTATAATCAGTTAGAAGGTATAAATTTTTTAGATAATTTTTCTCCAGTTGCTAAGCTGACCACTATCCGTTTATTGCTTGCTCTTGCATATGCACATAACAGGCACCTACATCAATTGGATGTGGACAATGCCTTTCTTCATGGAGATCTTGATGAAGAAGTCTATATGACTCCTCCTCCAAGACTTATCACCTCTAAACCTAACCAAGTTTGCAGATTAACCAAATCTTTGTATGGACTGAAACAGGCAAGTAGACAATGGTTTGCCAAATTATCTTCATTTCTTATTTTTGTTGGGTTTATACAATCTAGTTCAGATTATTCCTTATTCATTAAAAAGTGATATGATTCCAATAACATGATATGGATATGATATGAACATGTTATGGATTCAACAAGAGTTGGAATATGATTATGCACTTTTTAAGAATTGGATCAATGGTCTTAACATTCAAGAACTCACCAAAACACAAGTAACCAAGCCAAACTCATATAGAAACCCATATTATGACATATGAACCGATTAAAACAAGAAAGAACACAAATGAACCGATTAAAACTCAAGGAAACACAATTAAAATCACAAGAACAACAAACTAAAAGAAACTACCGAATATAAACACAAGACAAACAAGTTCTACCGATTGAAATGACAAGAAACAACAAAGACATGTTTTAGAGTTTGTTTTGGAATGGAAATGGATGAAGAAGATGAAAAGAACAAGGAAACTTATGTGGTTGGAGCTCTTGGAGATGTGCACGCCACTTGAAGGATGAATGACTTCAAGATGAGTGTAGTTGCCGCCACTTGAGAGTCCAAGAATGCACTCAAGGTAAGACTAGAAGAGAAGAAGACACAAGTCTCTCTCAATTTCACTCACCAATTTGGGAGAGGTTCTTTACTCACAAAATCCATCTTATTATTTCAAATACCTAAGCCTTCCTTTTATAGAGAGGAGGACTGGTCATTTACAAAGGAAGCTTACAAGAGAAGCTTTGCAAGGTAGTCTTCTAACTCTTCCTATTCTAGCGCCTAAAGGAGAGTGAAGAGGCATCTTCTAGATCTTTCCTAAAAACTACTGCCTAAAAGTGCTATACAAAGGAGGTGTCTTAGGTTCCCCTCTTTAGCACCTTCCTAAACATTACTCTATATGTTTTATATTTTTATACAAAATAAACTACAAAGAGAGATATTAATTGGAGCCCATTCTTGAATGCTTGTAGTCTTCTTTTAGGCTTGATCCTCTCTTTATTTAATTTCTTCTTAATTTTGAGAAGACTAGAAGGAAGAACTTTAAATGTTTAGGTGGATGGCCTCTTCCACCATTAGTAAAATCCTCTTCATTTTGATCTCCATCTTATTCATTAAAAAGACTGCATGCACTTTCACTGCTTTACTTGTTTATGTAGATGACATCATCCTTGCTGGAAATTCCATTAATGAGATCAACAATATAAAGAACTCCTTGCATTCCAGTTTCAGAATCAAAGATCAGGGTCAGCTCAAGTATTTTCTCGGATTGGAAATTGCTAGAACAATAAAAGGCATACATATATGTCAACGCAAGTATGCCCAATTAATCTTCTACTCCTTTGAAACATGATACCAAAATTCTTTTTGAAGACAAGCCTCTTCTTCACAATGCCAATTCCTACCGCAGATTAATTGGGCGGCTTCTCTACTTAACCAACACACGTCCTGACATCACCTTTGTTGTACATCTACTTAGTCAGTTTTCTCAACAGCCAACCATTCATCATCATCAAGCTACTCAACATATTCTCCGGTACATAAAAGCCAATCATGCACAAGGCATTTCTTTTGCTGCTGACAATAGCATTCAATTGAAGGCCTTTAGTGATTCTGATTGGGCTGCATGTCCAAATACAAGGCGATCCACGACTGGTCTTTGTATTTTTCTTGGCACTTCTCTTATTTCTTGGAAGTCCAAAAAGCAAACCACCGTATCTCGTTCTTCCTCTGAAGCTGAATATCGTTCTCTTGCCACTACTACTTGTGAGGTTTAGTGGCTCACTCATCTTCTTAATGATTTTAATATCAAGCCTAATGTTACTACAGTTTTATACTGTGACAATCAAGTTTCCCGTCACATAGCTTTGAATCCAACTTTTCATGAAAGAACTAAGCATATTAACATCGACTGTCACGTTGTCCGAGAGAAGTTAAATGCTAGACTTTTTCATCTTCTTCCCATTAAATCTTGTGATCAACCAGCTGATATCTTCACCAAATCTTTGAATCATTCTAATTTTCAAAACATCATTTCCAAGCTTGGAATAATGAGTATTCATTATCCAACTTGAGGGGAGGGTATTGTAATTATTATTTAATTGTTTTTATTCCCTTTAGCAGTTGTCGGTTACCTAACATAATCACACCCGTTTCTTTTCCTTCTTAAAAGGGGCTTCCTCTGTTTGCTTGTACAATGAGTTCAATACATTCAATAATAAAGAGAGTTTTTTTTATGGATAAAGATTACAAATCCTCTGCCACGTAGGGGTTTCCTTTACTTTCGAAATACAAACAATGTTTTTCTTCATGGCCTAACTAAGCCCACGCTTCTTTGAATAAACAATATAAAATATAATTTTGTATGGGCAACATGTAGGCTAAGCTCACGCTTGTTTAAAAATTATGTGGTCGTAGGCTAAGCCCACGCTTCTTTAAATAAACAATATAAAATATAATTTTGTGTGGGGAGTATGTAGGCTAGGCCTACGCAAAAAAACACACCACTTGTGTCCCATGCAACCACCACTATTTTTATGTCGAGCATATTAACTTTCAAATTTTAATGATAACTATATTTTTGCGTCCATTTATTATAGCTAGTGTCCCTTTTTGACGCATCCTAATAAACATATTTTTGTAGTGGGGTAATATAGCGTTAGACCAAATCTAAAAATTACAATTTATTTAAAATTTGCATCGATCCATAGCCACTCAAATTCAATGTTTAAAAATAAAATAAAAATATTTTTCAATTTTTGAGGGACTAAAAACAACTTTATTAAATTTAGAAGACCAAAATTATCGCAAATTTTAGACACTAAAAACATAATTAAACTTAATTGAAAATATAAACTTCTATTGCTTTATACTTTTCCATTTCAATGTTTTGAAAGAGAAAATTATAAACAAAAATTAATTTAGTTTTGAAAATCACATTTTAAATATGCTAATCATCTCTCGTTTTAGTCCTTTAGTCAATTTAGTATTTAGGTATCAGACTTAGACTTTGTTAAGGATAGTTGACAAATTTAAATGTTAAAATTTTAAAACTAAAATTAATTCTTTGGTTATATTTTTTTCGTTTCAACGTTTGGAAATATTTAGTTTTCAAGTTTTAATGCTAAATCACGTTAATCACTTTATAATTCTCAATTTAACTAGGCGTTGAGAAGGGAGGAAGGGTATTGAAGGAGAGGAAGTAGGTTAGTGAAAAAAAGAAGAGAAAAGAAGAGAATAGTTAAAACAATATAATGAAAATTGTGTTGGTTGAAAAAATATAGAATGAAAAAAAAAATATATAATGAAAATAAGAAAAAAAAATTGAAACGTGGTAACAATAATTTGTTTTATAAATAATATAAATGTATATAATTAACATAATCACACATATATATATATATAATTGATTACGGGTTACCATATTTAATTATATATCGATTTATAAGTTAATATGATTTTTTTATACAATCAATTATGCATTATGGAGATGAAAATTTTTTGGGCAGTTGAGAACATAAATGTTTTGACCAAGACTCCACATGTATTTTAAAAATTTCTTTAACTTTCTATGGATCCAGAAAATGGAAACTTTTTGAGAATTGAAAATTTCATTCTCTTCTCTTATCTAACCAAACAAAACCTTGATTGTAAGAAAAGAGATTAACTATAATAATAACGTGGTGATAAATATGATAATAATATCATTAATACTTGTATCTTATAGAAGAGTGAAAAAGTTTATTTTAAAAACTATTTTTTTATTTTAAAATTGAGTTAAAAATGTTTTGAAATGAAATTATAAACTAATTTAAATCCATTTTAGTTCAACGTGTTGCCTTAAAATCTGTTTTTGAAAAACAAAAACTGAAATACATCCAATCACTTAAAAAAATCATAGAAGCTAAAGTTATTGTAATTTATAAGATGAAGATATCAAAATACACTTTGTAAATATATTTTATTTATTCTTTGATGATAAAAAAAAAAAATCAGAGACAAGTTTTCAAGTTAATTTAGAATAATTTTATTTCCAGAAAAATAAAATAACATGGTCATTATAGGTTATGGTTGTTTTAAGTTTTTATAAGGATTAAAAAGAAACTTTGTGTAAATTCAAGATAATAACTCAATTTTAAAATTTTGTTAAACTCAAATTTTTAATTTGTGTTAAGAAAACTAGTTTAAGTATATTATTAGTTTTTTTTTTCACTAACTTATTTTCAATTGGATAAATAGTCATTCAATATAATAAGTATGACATGTTTCATTTTTAGTATAATAAAGAAATTACATTTTTAGTACAAAAAATTTAATTTTGTTAATTTTATTTAAAATCTGTTAATGGTTAAAATAATTAAATATATGTTTGAGTGTTTAGGTTTAGGATTTAGGGTTTAGTCACATGTATTTGTGTTTATTTAAGGATAAATTAATATTATTATGTAATTAATATTAAAGAAACCACTAATGATTATAAATTTACAAAAAAGAAGAAGTAAAAAACTCCTTTCAAAATTTATTGCATATTAATGTTAATTTTATCTACCTACAATATAGACATATAACGTGACAATTACTTAACATAAGATAAAAAAAACTTGTCAATTATATTAACCGTTAATAGAATTCAAACAAAATAAACTAATTAGCAGAATTAAAGATGTTATCCTTTAATAGTTATTCTTTAATTTTACTCTTTTTTTCAAATTAAAAATCAAATTATTAAATATCTTATTTTATATCATTTAAATTTATTATTTAATCATATCACTTATAAACTTAGTCCTTAATTACAAATATCGAGATCCTTAATTAAGGAATCAAGAAACTTATGATGAGTCTTTGAAGATAATACATTGGAAAGATTTAATAAGAACAAAACATAAGTAAAATTCACATAAAGAATTAACATCATATCTAAATCAAAACAAAACTTTAAAACAACAAATTTACAAAAAAAAATTCTTTATATATTTATATATTCTCAACTTTCTTAATTTTACTCAATGTGATATTTAAATTTATACTTAAATTTTTAATTACTAATTAGTTAGGAAGTTAATGTATGGTTAGACAAGAAAGCCTAGATACCTTTAACATGAGTGAAACATATAAAGATAATTCAACATTATAATATAATAATAAGAATCTAACTATTTTATTTTTTTTGCATTTTGAAGTTTCTTCATACCTTCATTAGCGATCTTGTGAGTTGTCATGGTATTAATAGTTAAAGAAAGAAGTTTCCTGATGCAATAAAATATAGGGCAAATGAGTTGAATTTGTACCACAATTGTAAGAAAGGAAATCAGGCTTATCAACAAACACTTAAACACCCCCAAAAAAATATAGGTAATAATAGTGTACGAAAAGTTCTTCTTGCTTAAGAGAACCACCTCATATCTGAGATTAGGTAATCATGTTTGTTTGTTAAATACATTGTTGGATATTACATTAGGACATGAACGAGCAAACATTTTTCTTGTTTGAAACTGTTCTAATATTGCCGACCACTTTGAATGTTTAATGTTTGTGGCAGATCTGGTTGGTACAAAACACAATAAAAATAACTAGGAATTGGATATGAGGTTGGGGTTCTGAAGTAAAGTTAAAGAATCAGAATTTGTATGCAAATTGACATGTTCCAACGGCTATGTATGTGAAAGTTGTGTAAGTAATGAATTAGAGACATGATTCGACGAAAGTTCCAAGCACGATTGAATTGAAACCATAAACTCATGAATTATTCCACAATTTACTTCTTCCCTGTGAGTACAGTATTATAATAACTCACAATCAAGATTTGCCTTACAAAAGATTCTAGCAGAGATAGTCTTGTCTAACTTTCCAAGCTTCATGTACACAAGCGAGTTATGTCAATAATTTGATCTTTTTCAACTGCTGTCATTAGGTTAACACATTATTAATATATTGTTACTTAATAATAAGTTATCATAATTAACCCAAAAACGAATTCTCTACAGTAGATATGTGGTGAGAAACAAATCAAATTGGGTCAACTGAAGAAAAGTTAATTTCAAAAAATCTGATGAACCCAAATTCAAATCTCCATTAAGATATCTGTTCAGAGAATAGATGTGGGAAACTAAAAGAAAGTAAATAGTATATCCGGAAGAGATATAAACAAAGAGTTGAAAGGTAAAATTTAAAATTGAGGAATAAAAACATTAACTATGCAGGGGAAGAGAAATAACAGTGTTCAATTAACTCTGTGATGTAAGAGTCTGTAGTGAAAGATAATTTAGTCACACACAAATTTGGAAATCAGAACTTCATGCTGCCCTTGTTATTAACCAGGGAGAAAAAAAGCCACACTTTGTACCTCCAAACCATAAATAACTAAAAAATGTAAATATATGTTACTAGTTATTGATCATAGACGATTTGGTCTAGATGTAGTTTTTAAACAATGCAAAACTTCTCTGATTTACCAGTTGGTGATTCTGACTCACTTCGATTTTCCAGTTTAATCATCCAATAAGCTACTTCACAAAAACGAATTTACACAAACAGTTTGACTGCAAATCATTGGACCCTCTTCATATTTAGAAAAGAAGAGCTTACTAATGCCACCACGAATCAGCAAGAACCACAAACACTGTTTTAAATCCATATCCAGCGTGCATAAAGTAAAAGAAGATAGAAAGAAAGCAAGGTGTTCAAAAATTGTGTATTATTTTCAATATTAGCCCTCCACAAGAGAATAGTATACGAAAAAACTAGAAGTCCGAATTAACAACAACAACTACACAACAAGAAGAAGATGAGAGGAAGCCCCTGTGATCAATTGTTGTTCCTAAGCATCTAAGTAAGTACTAAATGGAAGATTTGTTATTGGTGGTGGTGTTGTGGTGGTTGAGTTGTTCATGTTGGAGAGCCTCTTCAAGCCAAAACCAGGACTCCTCCATCAACTCAGGGCTCAACCTGAACATCAAAACGCAAAACTCCATCTGGGTGAGTGCCCCATCTCCATCAAGATCCCCTTCCCTCATCATGCTCACAAGTTCATCCTCCTTCAAGTCCTGCAGCCCCAAAAGTGCAGCTTTCTCCCTCAAACTCTCCAACGTGATCACCCCTTTTTCTTTGTCCACCAGCAGCTCAAACCCGTTGCAGAGCTCCTTCATAAGCCCCTCCCCACCAAGCTTGGTGGCCATGACAGGAAGCAAGTCCTCAAAGGCAATTCCAGCCATTGTAAAGAAGAAGAGAATAATGGGTTGAAGTGAATTGTTGGAAGAATGTGATGTGAAATTGATTCTGTGTGGGTTATTTATATGTGTGTTTAGAGAGGGGAATGAATGAGAAAAGAGAGGAGAAGAAGGATTGAAGGAAGGAGAGGAAGGTATGTAAGCAATGATCCTGTTTGGATGACAGCCTAGGAACAGAGAATTATTCGTTCATCAGCTTTGATTCTGCTTAAGGAACCGCGCTTCCTTCCCTGTTTCCTAGAACCTTAATTTACCCTCTTTTCGTCATTTCACTTTTCTTACCTTATCTTATACTGTTACATATTCTCATTAATAATATAAGCTTTCACATTTATGCTTTGCCAACTTTTTAATCCCTCTTTCTTAATATGTTATATAAGGTTCAAAAATTGGTTACACCACTAATAAAAATATTAAATTTTATTATTTTGTTAAATTTCTTAACTTGTTTTATCAATACTCTTATTTTGATATCTTTTCACATAGAAAATTTACAGCATCTTTTTTATGTAATAAAGTGTCAACTTTTTTTTAATAAATTATTCTTTACATAATAAAATAACAACATGTGAAATTAAATATGGTAAACATTTTGTTTTCTCGTTTTAATAAAAATAAATTTTCTTTATAACTTTTAATCTTAAAATTTTTATCACTCGAAATTTATTTTATATATTATGAGAAGATTTTTGCTTTTCACTAAAAAAAAAATATCATTTATAATTTCATGAATCTTAATTTAAAAGAAAAACACTATTTTATAAACTTGATTATAAAAAGATAGATTTTCACTATCAAATATGCTGAAATTGCAAAAATAATTTACTCACAGTCTCAGAGTTATTTTAGATTCTTCAGAATTATTCTAAAGTGAATTTCCATTTCATTTAAACGTGAGTTGCATCACAATGATAATGACTTTGAAGAAATGTTTTACAGTTTGAAAGAAAGGACTATTTTAACTTTTTTTGAACTTTTCAAAATGATAAAATAAAAAAATTACCACTAAAAATATATAGATGAAGTGCTTTTCTTTTATCTCTTAAAACTCATTCCGATGACAATTTTTTGTTAGTTAATCGTATAGAAGATTTGAAAATATATAGAAATATTTGTTTATTTTGGTATAAGAAGAATTTGAATTTATTTTATCCCTCTTTGTTAATTCTGTAAACAAAATAGACAGATGGGGTTAGATCCATACAAAGAAAAATAACAACTTTTAATTTGTATTTATTAGATGAATTAACTATTGAACATTTTTTTTTTTATATTTGTAAGATAGTAACTGTATCATTTTGTATATAATATGTATTTGTAGGGTAGGAGGAGGATTAGTAGGAAAATATAACACTATTGATACATGAATAATTTATTTAGAAGAACATGAAAAAATATTTAATTAAAAATAAAAAGTTTTGGTTTTGGTTGGGAATTGAATAGGGTATGGCAGTTGTAGGGTTGTATTTTAGCATGTTACAGAGTTCACATTGAGATTGTGGTCAAAACAAGACACAGAAGAAGGGCTAATAAAGCAAGAAATTTGGGTCAAAATAGAGAGCCTGTTATGGTCACAACTTGATGTAAGTAAGTTAATGAGAAATTGTGATGCTTGGTTGGTTCCAGAGGACAAGGTCGGTGGACTCTATAACTGGAATTTGGAAACTACCATTAAGTTTCGCCTCCCTACTTTTTCAACAAACCAACAAATTAACTTAAACAACCCTTTCTCATACTTTTCAAATTCCAACCTTTCTATATTTCTTCGATCCAAGTTTATTCATGCAATTCTTATTCAATTAATTTTTTTTTTATTGAGTATTCAAAACATTTATCTATTTTCATTTAATTATTTTGTGTTTTGATATTTGTTAACAATGTAACTGTACTTACCAGTCTCCGGGCGTTGACTAAAGTCAACATGGTGGAACCGAGACAAGGAACCCATCAGAGGTACTATGAAGCAAGTGAGGGAGTTATCGTTAAAGTCCCCGACCTCGGGTGTCGCCCGAGTTTAGCACCAGGAATGTGCCTATGCCAGAAGGGCGCCCCCTCCTGATACCCACGGGTAGGAGTGACCATGGAGGAGGCGGCACAGTAGGAAGCGGCACGGTAGGGGCGTGAAGGCCTCGGGCCTCGGTACCCCAAACAGTAATAATAGATAAAGAAAGGTGGTTTTCAAGCCACACCTCCAGTACCAGAAGGAAGAAGCCCAACTCGCGAGGGATCCGTGCATAAGGTGTAGGGACACGGCAGTACGCACCACCGTTGGAGGCCCACCGGGACAGAAACGACCCATGAGAGCGTCATGTCTAAGAGGGTGATCTGCATGCATGGCACGTGAGGAAGGCAGAGAACTCCCAGGGCGGATGACTCAAAGAATGGGCGCATGAGTTGGCACCCATGCAGTCATCCCCGCGCGGGATGCACTTTGGGAGGGTCACCTTACATACTGGGATTTCCCTAAGTCTAGGTTAAAGTGTCGTGAAGCTGCACCCACAGATAAGCTTAAGTCAGAGGTAGATACGTGGCAGAAACACGGGCAAAGGTACATAAGGCTTTGCGATAAACAGAATGAGGTACGTTTTCACACTTTATGCACAAGTGAACTCTGGAAGATAGAATTCAGTTACGCACTTCTCTGAGCACTGAGCTGATGGTGTTCTGCGACGGGAAGTGTTACGGTGTTTTCTGCCACAACTGACTTGAGCTTCAGAGTGCAAACGATCGCGAGGACGCCCATTTGTCTATCTGTTTCAGGTATTCACAGCGACGGTAGGTGAAGTTGGAACGGGAGCGAAGGAGCCCTTGAAACGCAGTTCGTAGCTACGCACGAAGGTGATGCAAGTCAACTAGCAGCAACAATAACTATTCAAAAAAAATCTCTATTTTACTCTAATTGGTAGGTTAATTTGTTTTGTCTATCTCCTATTTTATCTTCTCATCTCTAACTTCCTATTCAAGATTTCTTTTATGTACTTTTAATTTAATTGGTAGGTAAACTTGTTTTTGTCCTTCTTCCTTCCGAAGAGTATCTTTAGATTAATGAATGATAAGTAGATTTGAGAGAAAAATTTATTAAAGTTTATAAGTGATATAATAATTTTTATGATATTTTTTATTTTTTTATAAAATTTAAAATGTGAATTTATAAATTTATTTTTGTCTTTAAAAATATTAAAATAATGAAATATGATATATTTTTTTAAAAAAATATCAGTTAATTAAAATATTATAAATTAATTTCTTTATCGTTGAATAATTATTTTTTTCAAAAAATAAAAATTATTTAATATTATTGGAACATGAAAAGTTTTCATAAAAATAATTTTTCTCCATTATAAATTAAATTGTAATATTGAAAATTGTAAAACATGTTTTAAAAATAATGTAAAATACAAGAAATTTATTTCTAGATCTAAGGTCAACATACAATAAATAACTGGTAAATATAATAATGTTTAGAATAAGAAATAACATTCTAACATTTTGACTTTTTTATCTTTCCTCTTGTAATTGTGAATAGCAACACTACTCATAATTAGTATAGCCTATAACCTTGATATTTAAAAGAAATATAAATTATTAATATTATTGTTATATATAAATTATGAAATAAAAATAAATAATATTTAAATTCATTATTATAGAAAGTTTAATTAAAAATATTTTTATATCAAATTCAAATAATAATATAGTTTAATATTTTTATTTTTATAATCAACATTATTATTATTATTATATAAATTTATGTTTTTATTATAAATTATATATTTATTATTATTAATTTTTAATATTTATTTTTATTAATAATATTATTAAATATTAATATTATTTTATTATATTATATAATCGATTATATGTTATAAAATTATATACAATTGATTATAAGTTAAGATTATAATCGATTATATATATAATCAATTATACTTATATATAATAATAAATTAATTAATATATTTTAAAATTAATTTAATATTTAAATTATAAGTTGATATTCTGTAATACAGAAAATAAGAAAAAAATATGTAAATAAAAAAATAACAAAAATAAGATACATTTACTGCTAAAATGAAAAGTGGAAAAATGGCATTGTAATTATGCACAATTATTTTTGGAGAAAAAGGAAAAATAACATTGATTTTCATCACAAATATCAGCATATATGTGAAGAGCAATTTTGAAGCTCTCTGTGTCTTTTTTTCTTTCAATTCTTCACAACTACATTGATACAAACACGACTTCTTCTGTAAATTTATCTTTGAAAATACTACGTACATTAATACAAACACAACAAAAATGAGATGAAAGACAAATTTATATTGATTGATGAGTTAGGAATGAGTAGATAAAAATAATAGTGATATCCGATTAACTATAAAATCAAATAAAAAAAAATTAAACCATAAAATAAATTTTTTAATAAAAAATTAATTAAAAATATCTAAATTTACAAGTATTTAAAATTTAATTAAATCTGTTATTATAAAATACGATATAAAAATTGACTTTGACCTCATCTTTTTCTATTTAAATTTTTATTTCTTATCACATCATTTGATTAAAATAAGTTATACTAAGACTCCAAATTTAGGGTTCAAGTGAACTTTTTTTCATAACAAAGAATTGTACTCACAACATGAAACTTTGAGATTGTCTCGTGAAAAGATGCCCATGTTACCCAAAGATTATTGTTGGACACTTGAATACGTTATTAGACAGGGAGAGAAATAAAAAAAAAAAAATACAGTGATATGATAAAAACAGAGAAGAACACCAAGATAAATAAAATAAAATTATAACATAGTTAATCTAAAAATTTAAAAAGAGTATGTCAACGGATTATGGTGATTTGAAATGGAAAAAAATTAATACAAAACCAGTAATAATTAGTTTGTCTTATTTGAAAAAGGAAATTAACTGACCTATTTTAATTAGTTTGATTAAAATACCGAGTCCATTAACTCAATTTCATCCAATAAATTCACTGAAAATGATTTTGTATCAAATCTTAATAAGGATATGTTATATATCAAATTAAATTAATATTAAGATCTCGTTATTTGTGTGTCTCACATACAGGTTCTTATAGTAACTTATCAAAATTCTATTAAATTTTAAATAATTTTTAGAATATTGTTTCAATAAAACAAGCATGCCTGTTTTTTTTTCTTCATGGCACGCATGGATCAATCACCATCCTACTAGTCTTATTTATTTAAGAATTGATCAAATTGCATCTTCTAGCATACCATAATTAAAATACTAGTCTTATTTTACTCTTTCGTGTCAACAAAATCTTTTCCCATAATTATTCTATCAATATTAACTTTCAATTAAAAAATTACTTAAAATCAATATTAGATGAAAATTTACTTTCTTTACCCAGATCATGTTTACAAAATTTTATATTAATTTAAAATTAATTTATAGTTTATTCATATAGATAAAAATTGATGAAATGTTTACTTTTCAAAATATTCTAAAAGATTAATTATTTTATTAATTTCTTATCATTATTATTTTTTTATAAATTCGAAACACATTCAATGTATTGTAAAATTATATTATGTGTAAAGATACTAGTTGATATAACTTAAGCAAAGTCTATTGATACTTCTAATATAATTAACAGATATTTTGTGAAGATTCTTATATTTACGAATTTGGCCTTTTTCTATTTTTTTTTTAAAAAGTAGAATAATACATTAGGATTTAAGAGGAAGATCGAAATACAGCTTTAAACTTACTCAAATATAATAAAGTTACATTATCATATAACAATGCATATTAAAAATAAATAAGAAAAAAATCATTTAGAAAATATATTTTAAATATTAAAAGATCAAATAGTTTTTTAATATATTTTAATATAAAAATGCGAATAATGCATTATTACAAAGTGAATATTTCCAACTTATTTATTTAGATAATATAAAGTTGTTGACTTTAATTTGTAGTAGACTGACTTCTCTAAGAAGTATTTTCTCAAATAAAAATTTATTTTTGAGTTACGAATAGACACAACCCTGTTTTCAACTATTGTGACAAGTGACAATTTTTTCGTCAACATGTCAAGTCTAAGTGCAAATAACACAAAAAAAAAAAAAGACAACTTTTATGTACAATATAGATTATCATAATTAGACTACAATGACAACGAAATTGTTCATCTTTTACTATTGTTTAGTTTAATTCTTAGTTCATTATGGCATGAAATGACTGTGATGAGGAATTTGGTGAAAAGAAAATGTTGATATCCACAGATCAGAATGTCATGGTGGAGTAGTTGCCCTTTGTTGAATAGTTGTCCCATCTCAAAAAGGGGTTGACCATTAGCCTAGTCTTGTGTATCTTGGTGCTTCTTTGTGGTAGTAAGCAATAAATGCAGAAGAAACAAATTTGTTTAGGCTTTTTTTTTTCAATTCCACACAGGCATTTGCCATTATGACTCTATCATCTATCCAATCCATCCAAATATGAAATTCATGAGAAGTTGCCTAATTGACCATTTCAAGTTACCCCACTTAGAGGAGGAATGGATCATGAGAAAGGGGCAAGCAAGCATAGAGAAATTACATGTTCTAGATATTTCGACCAAGGATGATTTTCTACCTCCCATGTTCTATAGTGACTGTCAATTCATTACGTGAAAAGGTTTCAAGTTTACTTGAAGTAGATGCTCTACTTGAAGGGCATCTCCTGATAACAAAGGCTGGTTCCTTAGGACTTGGAAGAGTGTTAGATTCACTACCAAGCATCAAAACCACATTTGACATTGTGGGACGTTCATTTGGATCTTCTTGTAAGCACAACAGCCCCACATTCACACATTTCAAGCATTCATCTGCATTGCATGTTTGGCTAAGTGTTTGGTCCATGAATTCCAATTCCCTTCTTTCTTTCCACAAAAGCCATGCCTAAAAATGAATCAAAGAGTGGAAAGTATTAGGAGCTATGTAGCGTTTGTTGCATATCCCTGAAATATTCATTCACTGTACTCACATATCCTAGCAGACTCAATTTATGTTCTGGTTGATAAAATCCTGTGTTCCTTTTTCCACTAATTATCTCAAGTACCACCACACCAAAGCTAAAGACGTCAGACTTGACTGAAAAGTGTCCATCAAGTGCATACTCCGGGGACATATATCCACTGCATTACAAAATTTGTGAAATGTAGATCAAATAAGACATCTGGTTGGGTATCATTTGGTAGAGAGTGATAAAATGTGTTTTAGCAAAATTAGTTTAGTCCCTGTACTTTAAAAATATGATTTTGATTCTTGTATTTATGAAATATGGTGAATTTTTGTTTCTGATCTATGCTTTAACCTAACCAAGAATCAAATCTATCCAATACAAGGACTATATATGACACTTTCAAATGATAATAATATTTCTATAATGCTTAAATGCACTGAATCATGCTGTGACATGAAACTTACTAAGTTTAGCTACTTACTATGTTCCAACCACTCTGACTGTGTTACCTACTGTCTCTTTTCCTCCAAATATCCTGGCTAAGCCAAAGTCTGAGATTTTAGGATTCTTCTCTTCATCTAGTAGAATGTTACTTGTTTTCAAGTCCCTATGAATAATCCTCAACCTAGAATCTTCATGCAAGTAAAGGAGCCCTCGAGCAATTCCCAAAATAATCTTGAAGCGCAGATCCCAGTCTAATAGAACACACAGCTTCTGGTCTGGTAGTCCATTAGGGGCATGACATGTTGCATTAGTCTTCTTCAAAATATAATTTTGAGGCTACAAGAAAAAGGCTTAGCCAATAAAGTACTTCAAATGCAAAAAAAAAGTCTTACCAAAAATGAAAGCATCCAAGCTTCTATTTGGCATATATTCATATATTAGCATCTTTTCATCTCCTTCCACACAGTACCCCAGAAGTCTCACTAGGTTTCTATGTTGAAGCTTTGCAATCAACACAACTTCATTTTTAAATTCTTCTAAACCTTGTCCGGAACAACTTGAGAGTCTCTTTACTGCTATTTCTTGGCCTCCAGGAAATTTTCCCTGACAGTATAAGAAAAAATTAACCATGTCTACTATCATCATGATATTCAAAAAGTAAATCGTGAGTGTCAAGAAATTCTTGATTACCTTGTAGACAGGACCAAACCCTCCTTGCCCAAGCTTGTTTGCATTTGCGAAATTGTTAGTGGCCCCAAGTATGCTTTCTAAATGGAAAAATGGAATATCTATGGCCTGTGCATCATCTTCTTTGAAACTACCAGATTCAATCAAGTCTCTGACATATTTCTCACTGTCATACAAGTTAAACCCTGAGTTTTTCTGTACATATCCCCTGCTATCTGAAGTCAAACAGATGAACTGGGGTCTGAGTTGCAGGCTTCTACTGATGAAGTATCCCCTTTAATATTGGGATTTTTTTTTCTTGAGTAAGAACAAAAATTTAAGTTACCTTGTGATTTGCTCTGGCTTCTTTTCCTCAAGTACACACATGTAACAGTAGTCGACAGAAGAATTAATCCAATCACAGTTGTAAAAGTAATTACAATGATCTTAGGTAAGGAGAGTTGCCTTTCTAATTGATAGATGTTACTGCCTTCTGCAAGGTATAAAAAAATGACATTTATGCATAAAGAAAGCTCATACAACATTTCATGAAAGTGTTAATGAATAATGAATTTATAGCTGAAAAAGTTGCAAATAATGCTGGGTTGAAACCAGAATCACCAGATTTTGGAACTACACTGTGAGTTATGTCAATATACTATAAGAACAACAATATTGACTAGGAGGAAAATGGAAACGAAGTTTTGAACGGTTTCCAGCAAGTTATAGGCAGTACTAGGGAGCAAAACAAAGGTATTAATTATTCTGTATAATAAGTATGCATGATATTTATCCATCAACATGAAGAGGAACAAAGATATATAGATTACCTAGAGTGCAGTTTAATTTCAACCCATCCCAAATAAAGTCTGTGTTGCAAAGACATCTCTTTTTGCCATCTCTGGTAATGTTGCAAGTTGAATTTGGCCAATCCTTGCAGTCCAACAACGAAGAACACATAGGCTCGCATGGGGGATCCCAACTGAATTCTATTTCTACTCCTTGTTTCATGGGAGCATTAGAACTAAAAATGCTTGGATTAGCATGACAATAGCCACTAAGGTGAAATGGAAATGACTGGTTGAGAGACAGAAACTTATCCCTTGAACCCTGATCACAGTTAAGTACATCTTTTCTGTGGATCAAGAATTTCCGTGTGTCTGGGTTTATGCTAATCACTTGATAGGTTCCCCCAGGAGTTTTAAAATCAAGCTCACCAGAGGAATTGTTGCATTGAAAACTGAAGTACATGGGGTCACCACAACTTGGTCCTGTGCTTAGGGGATATGGAATGGAATTTGTACCACAAGTTCCACAACTGTTCCCAGTGGATTCTGCAGAAGAACAATATCTGGCACTTTATAAACAATAATTTGCAACACAATATCTATCTTCTTCCACTGCTTGAGCCACGATTCACATATTTGATGAGTGTATTCACATATTCAGTGGCCTAATCTCAAATTGTTAAATAATATATCTTTGATTTACTTACTAAGCACTACTTTTTTAAATGTAACAAATTGAACTTAATTACAAAGTCCATTGCATTGATTTTACCTTGTGCGAGTACTTCAAAATCAGTTGCTCCTCTTCCCAATTCAATCTTAAATTTTAAAAAATTTCGTTATCGTTTTATTAAAATATCCGGTTTTAATTTTGTTTAACTAGCAACAGTTACTTCTCAAATATGCACTGTGATGATTGAAAGAAAAATTTATTACTTGACGAATACACTAGCGGTTTTTGCATAACAGTGTAAAATTTCAGTGAAGACATTGCATGGATTTAAGAGGGTCATGAAAAGGAATACCTATATCAGAAAATGCCACGCGAACATGCAGGTCACACCCATCCTCGTACTCTTCTTCAAGATTGTTCAAGTCCTCATACCAAATCCAGCAAACAGTATCCTTTTCAGTGCCTTTATATGAATATGCATAGCACTGGCAATTGTTGAGGCACTCTGATTTGCATTCCTCTTCATTCTTGGCATTAAATTGAGCATCCGGGTTCCCTACTTTCATCATTTTCAAACTCAAAAATGTAGCTCTCTCAGCATCCCCACTGCAGACATTTGTTTTCCTGCTGCATCCACCTGAAAAGTCTCCACCATTCCAACTCTTAATAGAATTAGGCTTGTACCCAGGCAAACACTTGCACATGGAGTCATACTTGCTATTACAGCTTCCAAAGTTTCCACAAGCATTGAACACACTGCATCTATCTCTTGGCTCCACCCAAACCAACAACCACACTTTCTCTGAATCCATCTTCATGTACTTAAGTTGACCCCAGTGAGTCATCACCAACCTTGAGTCACTATAAAGTTCTGAAGTGAGAAAGGGAACAGTGTCGTTTGGGGATACTCTCAAGGTGAAATTTGACAACAAGTAAGATATTGCTGGAGACATCTCATCACTTCCAGAAAACTTATTTGAAACACTGCTTTTCCAATACTTGATGGACCTCTTCCATATGACGTACTGGTTCTCCCCTTGACAATGCACAAAAGTGAAGTTCCCTGGTGCAGGGTCTTCATAACTTCTCCATGATGTTAGTGCTAAATTACCATCCATTTTCATTCCAGGAAGGAATGTATCTGTTGGATTAGCAAAACTCTGCCACAGAATCTTAACTTGATGATCCCCTTGCTCTTCAACTTCATCACTAACAATAAGGTTCCCACTGTCCATTATCTTCACTGTTCTATGTGGTGAAGCTGATCCTTCAAGGTTTGTGCCCCAGTAGGCTTTCCCACTTCTGTCCAAAAGCTTTAGATTCCCATCTTCTCCAATGCCAAAAGCACCCCAAGAATCTAGAAGTGGTTTGTCTCTGTTAGCAACCCACACAACTGTTAGAGGAGTCAACTTGTAGTACCATATTCCCACATATCTTCTTCCACTAGAACTGCCATTAGGAGTGAAAAATCCTAGCTCAAACTTTCCTCCTTTTGAAATAAGAGTATCCCCTCCCCAATCTTGCAAGAAGTTGTTAATGGTTATAGCATCTGTGGCTGAGCAATGCTTAAAACTAAAAGTGATAAACAAGGCGCAGAAGAGGAAGGTAGACAGCATGTGACTGGAGGACCAGTTAAGGATAACTATCCTTCTGGTGTCTCTCTTGATGTTTACCATTTGACAGCACTCAAATGGTTTGAGATTTTCTTTTCTTAAAATAGAGTGCACGTTATACCAGTCACCCAATTTTTCCACAGCTTTCTCCCTCTAGTTGAATTCAAACGCCACAATACGTAAAGTTTGTCGATAGCACTTTCTTGCTTTTGATGTCTATTGGTGGAGCAATTGACGCATATTTCGGTAGGATTTGATTTAATTATGTCTCATTCATTGTGACGCCATAACCCCTTCAGCAAATGTGTAATGATACTATCTATCTCACAATATCAATATGCTTAGGATTTTTGCAATCAAGGTTCAAACACATTGCATGTAACTGATATGCTTATGCTTTGGAATTTTGCGGTTAGGATCACTTTAGGCCAAAAACCCAGCCACTGTAGCATCTTGAAAAAAGTATTTGTGCCTGCAGTAAATTATAATGCAACACTAGAATAATGATTTGCAATATGATTGATATATTATTTCTATTGGGTTCTCAAGAACAAATCAAAAAACACAATAAGAAAATTGAAAAAAAAAAACATTTTTATTAATATTCGAAGGTTCTATACAGTCATAATACAATCGTCTATATGAAATAAAAAAAAATCATTAACACAGTTAACTCTAATAATATCTGCACTAGACGGTCTACGGTAAACAATCTTCTGTTCTCATTCTACAAGAGAGTCTATTAGTTTAACTAAATTTTCCAGGAGAGTCTATAGTATATGATTTAGGCTCAATCCTCACAATTTCCAAACTTAAATAATTGATCGAAAAAAGCCAGGAGGGTAAGTATGGTCAAATTCACTCATTTTTGTCAATTTTATCTTTTTTTCATCTGGGTCCCCTATGCTTACTTTTATTTCAACATCCTCCTGCAAGTGACATTTGTTTTATATATTGAGAGCGTATCCTTTTAACCAAAGAGTCAATATAGGTATCTTGTTTTTTGTTCCTGTGATGAAAAACTTCAGTTATTCATAGCTAATGTTGAAAACAGTACCCTTGGTTGGGAATTACATATTATGTCAAGCAACATTCAGAGAAGAGAGAAATATCCATTTCAATTAGTGAGTATTAAAAAATAATTGATTCAGAGTTCATGGACCTCAAATGGATTTAAGATAACGAGATTCACATCGAGCCATCCGATAAAAGTATACTATCATATCATGCATGCTTTCTAGCATTTTATTTTTGGTAGGGTAGGATGAAATTATGATTCAGCTGTTTATAGAACTATTGCCAATATATCAGCTAGGTCTTTTATGAAATTTCTTATCCAAATCCTCCCTCGACACTTTTTCTTCTTCAGAGGCATCAGCTTCTAGATGATGTTTTGAAAGGTGGCCACGCCAAGACAAAGAACTTTTGCTGTCTAGTGTCCAACACTGCTATCAACTATTTTTGTTGACCCACAAAAGTTTACTTCATCTTCATTTGCTCTCTGCCTCTCAGCACTGAAATCTGTTGCCATCATGGGAAGAAGCCCTTAAGTAGGGAGAGTCTTCACCCTGCTGAAGGCAATCATGCTCTAATAACACGAATTGGTTTTTGTAATAGTAGATAATGAAGAGAATATGATCAATGGCTAAGTTTTTTTTTTGCCGCAGAGAAAATCAGCTGCAGAGGCGATCTGTGCTGCTACCATTAGTTGCAAGAGTTTTTTCATAAATACTATTTTAAGATAAACTAAGAACAACAAAAGATGAAATTTTTTCTTTTGTAAATTTTGGAATGAACTTATGTATAAATTAAGAATAAAATATAAGAAAATTTCTGATTGGCTATGCGAGTACTTATGTCTTTATTCACTAGTGAAGGTGGTTCATAAGCAAGTAAAAAAAAACAATGATTGGTTATGCGCGTGATAAGAAAATAGAAAGAGAATAAAATTAGTGCAAAATAACAAAACAAAATTATAACAATAGTATTCTACAAGAAAGATCTTTCTATCAGTTGCATTACAGGTAGCTTGCAATTGCAACTGTATGTACTTCTTTCTAGTCCTCTTGGTTGGAGATTCATGGGTTAGTTTGGCATCATTTCCTTCCACTTGGGGAGGCACCTTGTCCTCAAGGTGATGAATGGAGCAAAGTTGTTCCCAAATCTCTCAACTAGTGTCCTGAAGGACCAAACCAGATCATTGGACCAACACCATGTGGTAGGAAGGTTGGTGGAAGAATCAATCTTGGAAGTCAGTACAGGAAGAGGTGTAACCAACGGATGTTGTTGAAAGCTAAAGGAGGCAACATGGTAGAAGAAGAGGAAATAAGGCTCTTATGTGGATTCAGAAGGGAACAATGGAAACATAAAGAATGCTGGGATATTTTGGCAGTTGAAGAATATATGCCACAGCACCAATGTGCTCCAAAACTTGAAAAGGACCGCATAAACACTTAGAGAGCTTATGGTAAAAATTTGCCCAATATTATATGAACGGAGTTTAATGTAAGCTCAATCACCCACATGATAAGATACATCTGTGTTTTCTATCAGCAATGGATTTCATTCTTGTGTTGAGTTTTGTCTTATTTCTTCTTTATCCGGTGGATTGGCTAATGGCAACATTTGATACAGTCATCTACGAGTGAAACGCTAGCATTTTGCTCATGGTTATTAGATTATTGTTCTATTTAGTTACTTACGTTTTCTGTTATTATATTATGTAGTTAGTTATATTTATAGTTAGTATATATATATTGAGTCTAAAAAAAAAACTCGAGTCTAACTAAAACAAAGAAAAAGTTGGATTAACGCGTGATTTGGGTTGATCATTTCTTTAATTTGCTCTTTCATGTTAGAATGCGTCTGCTCTAAAACTCAGTAATCATCGACAACATTAACAGAGAACCATATTCGTATTCTGTTATCTTTGTTTTTCCTTATGCACTATTTTTGTATAGCTAGATTGTCTAGTATTTAACGTGTTTATGTTAATGAGCTTCTTGATTTTCATACCCAAAAATTTGAATCAGAGTTTTAGTTCTTATTCATTCTGCATTCATAGGTTGTTGACATCGGATCAAGATCAGTCTCCTTTATTTGTTTCTTTTATCATGAAGAAAATCTTCTAGAAAATGTTCAAGAAGATGGTTAGCACAATCAAGATTGAAAAGTTTACAAGAAAGAACAACTTCAATTTATGAGGCATCAAGATAGTGCTTTGCTAAAAGAACATGTTGTTTGGGCATCCTAACTCAAGACATTTGGAGGAGATTGTAATAAGAATTCAAGAGTAGTCTAACTCAACCCCATAAAGCCGGGGCATAGGGTTGAGGTTTGCACCCACTTATATACAATGAAAGACTCTAATCTCTAGTCGATGTGGGATCTCCAACACACCCCCTTTCCATATTACGAAGTGGACTTTAAGCCTAACTCAACCCCATAAAACCGGCTTTTGGGTTGAGGTTTGCACTCACTTATATACAATGAAAGACTCTAATCTCTAGTCGATGTGGGATCTCCAACAGACACAACTATTTTTTTTTTTATAATTTTAGTGTCCGTTTAAAACCTTTTTGTCCACACTATAATTAATATTTAATTTTGTGTTTCAATTATGTAGGATTTAGGAACACTAATAATGTCTCTTACTTGGCCCTCACTTTTTATGACAGCTAATTACAACTTTTCTTGTAGTGTTTCATTAGTCTTTTTTCTTTGCTTCAATGAGAAGCTTCAAAACTTTGTTTATAATTTGTACTGGAAAAAAAAAATTATATGTAGTATACATGTATTTTTACTTGGGTCATGTAATATACGTGTATTTGATAAGATATATGTTTTTTTTAAATTAGCCCGCTTTTGTATAATTTTTCTTTTCTGTCACGTAAAAAATTTATTTGGCAAATTGATGCAAGTAGATTGTGTGGGTTAAATATGTTAATTAGATAAATTAATTTTTGAAATTATTTTACCAACATTTTTTAAGAAAATATCAATTTAAATAATAAAATATTTGTCTACAAAAATATGCATGTCACGTGTGGGTTTATCAATTTGTAATCATATTTGGAATGAGCTAAATGATTTCAGAGAAGGAAAATGATAGTGTGACAACTCAAAGAGTTGTATACAACCCTGATGTGATAGATTTAGAAATAAATATATATAATAAAAGGTAAATTTGTAATTAAATTATATAAAAAAAAAGTATTAAAATAATAGTATTGGTAGTTGTAATGTGGTTGTATAAAAAAATGTGGTTGTCCATATATCATTGCTCTTCAGAGAAAGAAAGAACTAAATGATTTCACGATTTTATTTAGTATTTTAATGTATGTGTGGATTAAGTCCCTCTAAACATTTATTTTATTATTATTATTTCGTTCACGTAGTGTTTCTAGGTTTAATTATTTAATTTTATAATTATTATAGCGTTCCACAAATCGACACTAACTTTATTATTTTTAATATCTTGTTTACCTTGGTTGAATAGCTATAGTTTAAATAATAAATAATTTATTTTACTTTATGTAGGTTTAACTAACACTAACCGATAAAGAGTTGTGCCCCGGCTAAAACATTAGTCATCTTTTGATTAGAGTCAGTTTTTATTGGGACACTAAGCTCACACTAATTACCATTTAACGTCTTTCTTTTTAGTCTTTGCATGGTTCTTTTGAGGAGGCTATAATGTGTTGAATTCGTTAATTTTTTTTATCAAACAATGAATAAAAAATAGATAGGGATGTTTCAATCTTATAAAAAAAATTGTAGAGCATTATAACAAGACCATTCTATAAGTATTTGTGCAAGATTTTGTCGTTAATTGCATCTTAGAACTATATAAGTCTCTTTATAATTCTCTTGGTTGATATTTATAGATTAATTTCTTATAAGTTTTAATAAATTAATTTAAACTTATGATGAAGTTAATTTCAATTTTTTTAAGAATTTGTTGAAAATTTATCTAAATATACTCAAGATTTATATCAATAAGGTTTCAAATTGAAATCCTTTAAATAAAGAAAATATTGTTAAGAAAATAGTAAAAGTGATTAATTAGATTTTCAATAGAAAATGTAAATCTTTCCCGAGTAAAAGTTGGGAATATGTCATGTCCAAAAAAATATTAATGATAAAAAAAATCGAAAAGGTATTCGAGATTGGCCCACTAAAAGATAATATGTTGGATTTGAATAGAAAGATTACATGATTAGTGATTATTTTGTCTTGGTGCAAAGTTATACCTACTCTACAAAAGCACTGGTGTAGGTTTCAAAAATCCAAATCATGTTCAGGTGCTAAGGATTTTTATTTTTTATTTAAGTATGGTGCAATTTTCACGAGATGAATCCTATTGAACAGAGTCAACCAGCCCAGCTCAAGTCTCGAGCAAAGACTCTTTTGACAAGTGATACAACACAAACTAATTTAACCTCAAAACTAAACTTTGTGAGTGAAACAAGACTCCTCTCTCTTTGCCTCTCAACAACTTATGACTAAAGGCCCTAAAGCATTTCTTGGAGAAATAAAATAACAGTAAATAAACTTTGAAATTTGTCATACACATTATTATAAGCTACCATGTTCTACCTAGGGATGGTTTTGGGAAAGAAATTTTACTGTTGCAATTTTGCATCAGATTTACAAGAATAGATCCATTTTTAAAAAAATTACTTAAATGAGGAAGTTGTGTTTGAGTAGTTTGACTTTATTCTTAAAGAATTCGTTTTTTCTGAATATAATTTCAATTTAAAATAAAATTTTATAAAAATTATTAGACACAACACGATTTTGGTTCAATGAAGAAAAGTAAAGAAGTCGTGCTTATTAAGCACAACTTTGTTTAATATTAATTAGTGTTATTATGTTTTTTTTTTAAATGTAAAGTTGTCATATTCTTTTATCTATATGGTTGAACAAACAAACTAGACAATTTAGTATAAACAAGACATTCTAGACTATTTCTATTAGCAAACTAGATGATTTAATAAGAACAAATAAATTAGACAATCTAGTTTTTAAACAGTCTAGAAGAACAAATAGACTAAATGGTCATTGTCTTTTATGCATTAGACGATACTCGTCTTCTTTTATCTTGATCTAGTCTTGTAGTTTTATGTTATGGTTATGCTAATCAAATGATACAATTATTCTTTCATTTATTTATTTTTTTTGTCTTTCCTTTCATAGTATCAAGAGCAGTAATGATTAATTTTAGATTTTCTAAAAATAAACAAGAAGTTTGGATTTGTATTTTTCCAATTTGTTTTTGCTTCAAATAGGTTTACAAAATCTAATTATAAAGTAATAGCAATATAGATTAGTAGAAAAAAACAAATCAAAACTTAATTTGATTTTCTTTTATAATATATATATATATATATATATATATATATATATATATATATATATATATATATCAACTTTAAAGCATGACACTAAATATAAAAATAAAGAAATATGAGCAAGTATGATAAAGGATATTGGCAAAGTTAATTTCATCAAATCTATTTAAGATTATATAAAAATATACGAAAAATAAAAATGAATGTATTTTAAATTTTAAAGTTTCTTAGTAAAAATGTCTTTGATTAAATAATAAATATATATATATATATATATGGTATTAGATAAACTGATTTGGTATTACATACAATAATCAAAACTAAAATAATTATTTTCGTACAAAAACGAAAAAAAAAAAACAACCATTAATTTGTAACTAAACGTGTGACTCGTCTCACTGTCGATTTTACGACAATAGTAATTATTTGTTAAAAACTATATATAGTTTTATACTTAATTATTATAGACTACTAACTATTAAAGATTAATTTTTATTTTTTTTATATTTTAGTGTTGTATTATAGACTTATAAAAGAGATTGATTAATGACAAACAAGTTAAAGTTAAAAATTAGCAGGAAAATCTAGAGAAATTATTATTATTTTTATCGACAAAAAATAAATGAAATAATACGAGGTATTGTAGGATACATCAACCCTTATACAGAGAATTGACAGAGATACTCATCTTCAAACCACCTAGCAACAATTGGATAACCAACAGGACAAACTCAATAGACTGAACCTACCTATCTCCTAGATACTTTGATTGTCTTCATACAAGTCAAGGGTTCAAGACCCATGACCAAACCTTCATGTGTGCCATGGTAAAAGTTTCTGAATGATCTAACCTTCCACCTCTGAAGATCCTCCTATTCTTCTGATACCACAATTCTCCTACAATAGCTATCCACACACCTTCCCGTATCTGATTAACACTTTCTTTGACCCCATTCAGCCTAAAACCTTCAAAATGTTTTTTTGGCTCCCTATGATTCGTCACTGCCATCCCTATCCACTCGAGCTAGGCACTTAGCACTTAGCCCACACGAGCTAGGCAACTTTGCAAGTACAAAAAAGATGAGACGTGGTTTCCTCCTCCTCCCCACACAAACAACACGTAATAGTAGTCATACCTATCCCCCTTCTAACCAAGTTTGTTTTAGACGCTATTTTGTCTTCCAGAACCCTCCAAGTTGTGAGACGTGAAGACGGTTGTGCCTTCATTCTTCAGAACTCCCCAAACACCCCCTATCCGACCCCTGAACTCCTTGTTTGAGGATATTGTATGCGAACTTGACCGTGAACGTTGTTGTCTCTTTACCTTTCCAAACCCAAGAATCCTCCTTATCCATCACACACCTTTGTTCCCCCATCACTTGCATCAGTTGTTGTTCCTGCTCTTGTTCCCATTCAAAAAGATTCCTCCTCCATTTGATCTTGAAAGTCCACTCTAAATTTTGTGACCTCTCCCCCACCTACCAAATAGACGAATCCTTATTTGAACAAATAGAGAAGAGTCTTGGGAATGCATCTTTGAGATTCGAGGTGCCAGTCCATCTGTCCTCCCATAGCCTTATCTCCCTCTCATTCCCCACCTCCTAGGAAAAGGTATCCTCAAAATTGTCTTTCCACTCTTCAGAAGACCAAACCTCCTTCAAATCCCTCCACCAAAGAGAATGAATGTTACTTTTCCTTTGGCTCCTAAGATCCCTCCATCATCCATATTTTGAGTCCAGGACTTCTTTCCACAAACCCGTCTTTTCACTACCTAAACGCCATATCCACTTTCTCAACAAGGTAACATTGAACCGCCTCAGCCCTCCTTCCTCTTTTGACTCACACACCTTCTTCCACGAGGCCCACGCGATTTTCCCACCTTCCGTACCCCATCCCAATAAAAATTCCTCTGCAACCTCATTATTTCCTTCATCACCATAATCAGAATTTTAAACAAAGACAAATAAAACAAAGGGAGAGAAGATAACACTGATTTAATCAAACAAAGTCTTCCTGCCATGGAAATGGACTTACCTTTCCATTTACTTAACCTTCTTCTAACTTTTCCCGCCGCCTCCTTCCAAAATTCCTCTACCCTCCAAGAACACAAACTGTTTAGAGTCTATAACCTTATGCAACACTTTCTTCAACCTCATAGACAAGATCTTGGCCACAATTTTGTATAGACACCCAATCAACGAAATGGGTCTAAAGTCCTTTAGGTGTTGAGGGTTATCAACTTTAGGGATCAAAGAAATAAAAGAGGCATTTGTCCCCCTTGGCCATTTTCCATCGAACTCAAAATTTTGCACTGCTCTCACGATGTCATCCTTAATCTCCTCCCAACAAAACTTAATAAACTCGAAATTGAAGCCATCAGGACCCGGACTTTTGTCGTTATCACAACTCCACACAACCTTTTTAACCTCTTCTTCTGAAATCCTTCCTACCAGAAAGACATTATCTTCATCAGTAATTCTGTTGAACCTTATATTATCTAGCCTGACTCGCTGACCTATTTCTCCTAAAAACCTTTCCTCATAAAAAACTCTGATTTTCTCCTTCCCCACGCCTTGATCGTCATACCACTGCCCCTTATCTCTCAGACCGCACAAGCTATTCCTCATTCTTCTCCACTTAATGACCGAATGAAAGTAATTGATATTCAAGTCCCCCTACTTCAACCATCTAAGACGAGTCTTCTATTGTAGGATAATGTCCTGATGAAGATTATTTTGACTTTGTTCAGATAAAAGCCACCTTCTCGCTTCCCTTCCACCCTTATCCAGCTCACTTTCGTCGTCCATTGCATCAAGTTCTTGTATCCTCCTCTGAATATCCTCCCCCTACTGGAAGGCATTGCCTAAGACATCTCTATTCCATGTTTTTAGATCAGATTTCAACTTCTTCATCTTCTTTTTACACACGAAAATTCCACCTCCTTACACCTCATAACTTGCCCACTTATTGCAAACGAAATCCTTAAACCTGTTATCTTTATGTCAAACATCCAAACATCTGAACGGTTTCAGACCCCAATCTAAAACAAAAGAATCCAAAATCAATGCACAATGATCGGACACCAACCTGTCTTCAATCTGATATCTACAACTCGGCCACTTATCTAGCCATTCCTTCGACACTAAACACTTGTCGATTCTGCTCTTTATCAGGCCATTTGGTTTGTACCACATATACTTTCTTCCCCTCATCGGAATATCAAACAACTTAGTGCCTTCAATGAAATCGTTAAACCTTCTCATTTCCCTTCGATAATCACCATCTACTCTCGCATTCCTTCTTTCCTCAGCTCTCCTAATAGAGTTAAAGTCCCCTGCCACACACCATGCCTTAAAATTTGTCACCCTTCTCCTTTCCCGAACCTCATCCCACACTACTCTTCTTACAGACAAATGACCAGAGTTGTACATATTAACAAAGGTAACCTGTGAAGCATCTCCTATCCTCCATCCCCCTTCTGAAATAATACTATAGTTATTCCCATTAAACGCATTGTGGAGGAGAAAACATTTTTTCCTCCACATTATCAACACCCCTCCGAATTTATTGTCGTTCCCATTTTGTACCCATTCAACCTCATTTGTGCCCCACATTTTGAAAATCTCTTCCATTCCCATCTCCTGACACTTCGTCTCTTGTAAACATCAACGTTTATTTGTTCTTTCTGAATCAATTCATGTAGATACTTCTTTTTATTGTTTCCCTCTACGCCTCTTATATTCATATTAATGATCTTCATCATCGGATAAGTTGTTCTCCACCCTGCTTGTGCTTCCCCTCCTAAAAGCTGAATTATCTCTTAACTCCATAGCATGTAACCGACCTATAATGTTGTCCTTTTCTCCCGAAAACGAGAAACCCAACTCCTTTCGAATACTCCAAATTCTCAGAGCCTCAGAATGCTCATCATTCAACCAGAACAATCTATCACAGTTCTCAATCACACTGTCAGATAAATAATTGATAAAACTTTGAGTGTCTAACCTTACACCTCAGTGTTTGGATGGCAAATTCTTCAGTTGAAGGACCCATGATGACGATCTCCTCCTCCCCACAACTGAACTGAGCGGTCCTCCACCTCTAGCGTTGCCTGCGCCACTGCCTTCAACACCCTATCCCTTGATCGCGTGGTGATCAAGGGTGTTTCTTCCACAACGACTGGCAGGGACTCCGCGTTGCACCCATCTTTCCTTCTCTTCTCCGACGAGCCAACGCTACCCAACCCTTTTTGCATCGACAATGTCCCCTCGCACTCCAAACCAAGCTTCGCGGATCCTTCACCATCGTAGACGCCGAAGAAAGAGAGAAAATGCATGTTTCCAAAGGTACCCTTTCTCTCTTTGCCAAGAACATCTCTACCATTGTCGTCCACCTTGCCGATGTTGCCATCATCCTTTATCTCGTTGTTGTCGCCATCCTCCAAACCGAACGGCCCACCTTGTGCGAACTTTGCTTGTGACACCCCCCTAACTGTTCTTTTTCCATTTCTCTTGGGTCCAAACCCAAAAAAACACTAAGTGCACATCCATCTCTTGTTTGGGCCTTGTTCGGTCCATCTACAATTAGGTTAAACTCTTTTTTCCCCTCACTAGTCGTTGCCTCCCTCTTACTAACCCTAGAGATCAACTGTGCTGACCTATGTTCAAAGCACACTATGTCCTCTTCCTCTTTCCTGTTGCAGCCCTCTTGTTCCTCTAAAAAGGGAAACCTCCTTGCACACCTAGAAACCCTACCTCTATTCCCATTGTCTTTGCACGCGCCTCCTTCAAGCGTTGTCACCTCAACCACCAGGAACCTTACAAACGATTCCTCACCACCGTGCGCAATTGCATCCATAAGGCCATCTAGATCGGAACCCTTAGACTCAAGAAACTCCTTTTCAAACCTCCCTTTCGAGCCCTCATCCAACGCTCCTTTGCGCTCCACCCCTCATATACGTTGATGGTAACCAACGCATGTATTCGACAAGATGGATTCCTCTTTGAAGACAACTTGGCACATAGAATTGTTGATCCTCAAGTTTTTCACCATGTGAAGATCTCTTCCAATAGGGGTTCTTTCCCGCATCCTTACGTACTCGAGCACGTCTCGATTTTTCGTTGCATCATCAACCTTTACCAACGTCCCTACTTGAGCTGCGATTTGGCAAAAACAAGAAATGTTCCAGAGTCTTAAGGGTATGTGTTAGGTTTTCGCTACAATAACACTAAGACCTAAAAAACTACGAGAGATAGGATTCTAAGAAAAGGGAAAAACTCCCATTCATTGCACTGGTATTAAAATAGGGTTTGGGAAAGGTCACAATGAGCCTTCCCTTTAAGCCACATTACATTAAAACTGAAAACAATTAAATTGAACATCCTTTAGGCCCATTAAACCAAGAAGTCTTTCATCCATCTAGGTTTACTAATCTGACGTTTGGGCCTGTTGGTGTTGTTGGACCCTGGTGTAACATTACCATCTGCTGGCTGAGGCACTTTGTCCTCAAAGTGAGTCTGATGTCCTTGTTGGGCTAAGTGGGGTTGTTGGGCTTATTGGTTGGGCTTAGCTGTTATAGGAATTTGGTGAATGTGTGGGTTTAAAGGTTTGGACATAGGTGCATGTATTGTTGGACCCGGGTTAGGGTTTTCTACGTTTGGGGTATTAAGGGGAGTGGGTGAGGCACGGGGCTCGAGGGGTGAACTATTGTGGTTTACAGTATTAGGTTTGGGGACATGTGATAATGGATTATTATGAGGAGAGTGTGAGGCACGAGTTTCTAGGGTAGGCTAGTGTGATTTAATAGGTTAGGTGTAGTGGCATGCATGCAAGAGTTATGAATAACATTACGTTTAGTTGGGGCTTTATGAAGATTAGGTGAAGTGTGGGGCTCAAGACTTGGACTTTTTTAAAAAGCTAGGAATAGATGTGTTGGCCTATTTTGATTGGGCGGGAAAGACGGTGTAGTCAAACGATCATGTGCGGTTTGTATTGGGGAACTTAAGGGGGTAGTTGAGTTAATTTCTGTGATGGAGTTTGGGTTTGGGGAAGGGTAAGGTGTTGGTCCTCAGAAAAGCCGAATAAGTGAGACGTGAAACACTAGGTGGATGCGAGATGAGGGAGGTAACCGGAGCTCATACGCAACGGTGCCTATGCGACGGCTGATTTGGTATGGTCTCAAGTAGCAAAGAGATGATTTTTTGACAGGGGCGACGCTCCACAAATTGTTGGTGGTATTGCTGGAGAATCCAGACCTAATCATCTACGTTGAACATGCGGTCTGAATAGTGCCGATTTGCTTGGTCGCACATGCGTTGGCAAGTTCTGCGGAGGTTATGTTTGAGAGCGTGCAACACTAAGGTATACTATTGTAGCAGATACGAGATGGTGGTACTGGCCCAAGGCATGTGCAACAAATCAAGGATGGTGGGAGATGGACGACCGTATAAAGCATGGAAGGGGGACGTGCCAATAACCAAGTGATGCGTCGTATTGTGTCATAACTCTGCGAGGTGGAGGTATTGGTACCACGTGTGCGGGTGGTCCTCCATGAAACGTCGCAGGTAAGCTTAGAGCCTTCTATTTAAAACCTCTATTTGCCCATCTGTTTATGGGTGATAGGTGGAGCTAAACTTTAATGTTGTACCCTGAACTTTGAATAGTTATCTCCAAAACATGCTAACTAAGAGTGGATCGCGATCTGAGACGATGGTTTTTGGCATTCCATGAAGGCGGAAGATCTCCACTGCAAAGCGCCTTGCGAGTTGTTGCGCCGTGAAGTGTGTGGGAAGAGCCAGAAAATGAGCGTACTTGGTGAGGCGGTCATAGATGACCCAAACCATTGTGTAACCCACAAAGGAAGGTAAATAAGTTATGAAATCCATAGATAAATCTTCCTATACTTGTGTTGGTGTCGGTAGAGGTTGAAGTAACCCTTGAATTTTTTTTACCATGTATTTATTTCTTTGACAAGTGACGCACTGCTGGAGAAATTGTTTCACATCCCACGTCCATCCCGGCCAATAAAACGAGGCAGCAATTTGGGCGAGGGTAGGCTTGAGGCTGGAATGACCATTTGTTGGGGACTCATGCATTTCGTGAAGGATCTTTTCTCTAAATTTATTGAACGCTGATTGGAACAGTTGGTGTTGAACAAACAACATCCCATTGCGGACTGAGAACAAATTGGGTTGTTGTTGACCGTGAGTGCAAGATTGGATTAACTGGGCACCTTCCGAGATTTTGAAGAACTGTTGTAACTCTTGAAATAAAAGGGGGATCGGCGAAGACAAGGCAAGCAGCCATGGAGGTATTGGTGTTCCTTGGCGAGACAGAGCATCAACCACTACATTTTGTTTTCCAAGTCAGTATAAAATTTGAAAATCATACCCTTGTAATTTTTTTGTCTATCTCTGTTGTTCTGGCATTTGAATTGTCTGTGACAGTAATGTATGCAAACTTTTTTTATCTGTGAAAATTTTGAAGTGTTGGCCTAGTAAGTACTGACGCCATTTCTTTATTGCTTTTGTTATTGCATACATCTCTCTTACGTACACAGATGACACTTGGAGTCGTGTTCACATCTTTTTGCTGAAGAACGAAAGTGGGTGATTGTTCTACCTAAGCATTGCCCCCACGGCCACTGCAGATGCATTTGTCTCCACTACAAAGGGTTGACTGAAATCTGGAAGGTGTAGTGTAGGAACCTTTGCAATTTGTAATTTCAATACGGTGAAAATTGTATTAGCAGTCACAGGCCACATAATTTTTTGTTTATGAAATAAGTCGGTGAGAGGAGTGGCGTAGTGACGAACAAATTTCCTATAAAAGTCGGTGAGACCGAGAAAGCCCCTTAGTTCCGTGAGTGATCGTGGCTGAGGCCAGTTATGTATGGCAAAGACTTTTCTGGGTCAGGGGCAACACCACTAAGTGAAATGATATGACCTAAGTAATTAATTTTAGTGGTTGCAAAATTGCACTTAGTTAACTTCACAAAGAATTGCTTAGTTTCTAAGAGATCCAGAATAATCTGTAAGTGAGTAATATGATCTTGCAATGTAGGACTGTAAATTAAAATATCATCAACAAGGCTAGGACAAACCGTCTTAAATAGGGTCGAAGAAGATCATTCATAGTTGCTTGGAATGTAGAGGGTGCATTAGTCAAGCCGAATGGCATGACTAAAAATTCTTAATGTCCATCAGTGGTTCGAAAAGTTGTCTTGCGGGTGTCTTTTGGGGTGAATCAAATTTGGTGATACCTTTAGTATAAATCAATCTTAGTGAAAATTGTAGTTGAACCTAATTAATCTAGCAAATCATCGATGGTTGGTATTAGAAAGCGGTCACGAATAGTGGCTGCATTTAAGGCTCTGTAGCCAACACAAAAACGCAAGGTACCATCTTTCTTTTTGATAAGGAGGACAGGGGAGGAAAAAGGGTTGTTGTTGGGTTTGATGAAACCATCTTGCATCATTTCCTGAATGAGGTTAGTGATAGTTTCCTTGTGGGAGTGTGGGTAGCGATACAGTTTAACATTGACCGGAGGTGTGCGTGGGAGGAGGGGTATGTGATGGTCATGTGGTCTAGGTAGGGGTAGCCCGTGGGGTATTTCAAAAATTGTGTGATGTTGAAGGAGAATGGCTTGGATGGGGAAAGGTAAGTAATACAATGGGGAAGATGGGCTTTGTAGGTTGCTTTCTAACTGGCTTAGGGATGATGATGGGCTATCAATTGACAAGAGGTGGAGGGATGCAATGGAGTTAGTAGAGAGATATTGACAAAACTAGTGGCAGGTTGTTTGTGTGGGTGTAGAAGTGGTTGCGGCTTGTAGAGTGAGGGGTTGGTTGTGGTAGGTGAAGGCGATGTTAGGGATGGAGAAATTTGCCTTAATAGGTCCTAAGGTACGCAACCAGTCAATACCTAACACTACCACAACTCTTTCAATGGGTAAGAGATAAGTCGAAGTTTGTAGTGAAATGTCAACAGAAGGACAAATGCCTTGGCATTGGATAAAGGCACCATTGTCGACCATCACTGACAGGGGTGGGCTAGGTTGAATGGGTAGGTGAAGGTGGTGAGCAATACGTGGTTGTAATATATTATGGGAGTTGCTAGAGTCAACAAGAACAATTATTGGAAGGTTGTGAATTATTCCAATGAACTTCAGAGTTTGGGAAGATGGTTCCTCCAAAGGATCTAGGGGTGGGTCTAGATCATCCAACAACAACAGGAACAGAGAAGGTGTGCATTTGTGTCCTAGGGTATATTTCTCGTCGCAATTATAACATAAACCCTGTACGCGACACTCTTGTAGTTGAGTTGGGGTGAGACATTTAATGGGTAGGGAATTCTTTGAGTGGTGGTTTGGATTGGCTATTGTGGGTGATGATTGGGAAGAATTATTGGTGGGGTTGTAGTTGTGAACTTGAAAAGGGCGTGGGATTTTGGGTTTGGAATCACGGTATTTATCTTCAATGAGTTTAGCGAGACCAATGGCTTGAGAGATGGAGTATGGATTAAGAATAGACAATTCTCTACGAATATCTGGGTGGAGACCGGAGATAAAGCAGTTGAGAATAATATCGGGAGTGAGACCCACCGTGCAGTTACAGAGTTTTTCAAAACATGATTGGTATTCTGTTACCGTGGTTAGCTGTTGTAGTTTTAAGAGTGATGCTTGATGATTGGTGTATGTTGAAGGCCCAAAGCGGAGTTCCAGGGCACGAGTGAAGGATACCCAATCGGTGATCAGGTAGTTCTAGTGTAACCATTTAAACCAACTGAGTGCTTCGCCTTTCATGTGAAAAGCGACCATCGATAGCCTTTATGCAGGGAGAATCAGATAAAATGAAAAATATTGTTCAGCTTGAAATAACCATTCCAAGGGATCCAAGAAATCAAAGAAAGCCAGCTGCAACTTAGGTGGTCTAATATTGGGAGGGGTTGGTGGTAGGTATTGTTGATGATTGTTAGGGTTCGATATGGCTTATTGAGCAGGGATCTGAGGGTTGGTAGTGAGGGGTGTTGTAGTTGCGGTTGCTGGTATAAAATGGATTTCTCCAGATGAGGAACTTTGGTGGTTTGGTTGAGGTATCATATGATCTAAGAGGAGGGTGAGGGTGGACTGGATGGATTCCTTTCTGGCTTCCATGGTGGTTGACGGGTTTGTTGTTCATCTAGCTGGAATTGAAGGGAAGAGAGACGTTCTTGGATGGAATTAAGTGTGTCTTCTAGGTCTTTTGTTTGGGGTTTGAGAGGCATGATAAGGTCAATGAAAGCACCAATGTTAGGTTTTCGCTACAGTAACACTAAGACCTAAAAAACTACGAGAGATAGGATTCTAAGAAAAGGAAAAAACTCTCATTCATTCATTGCACTGGTATTAAAATAGGGTTTTCCCTTTAAGCCACATTACATTAAAACTGAAAATAATTAAATTGAACATCCTTTAGACCCATTAAACCAAGAAGTCTTTCATCCATCTAGGTTTATTAGTCTGACGTTTGGGCCTATTGGTGTTGTTGGACCCTGGTGTAACAATATGCCTCTACATCTAACCCACACCAATTTTTCCTGAACTTCAAGATTGTCCTTCCACGGTACTACCCATTCAAAGGTTTTAGCAAACACCTCCTTATTTTCTTAAATCGTTTTTTGAATGACCTCTTTGGATTCTCAAGACAGCAAAACACATAGACCCCCAAGATACCTTACTCTGATGACATTAAACCCCTCCTCCATAAGGAAACTTTCCTTAACCGCTTGAACCTTCCTTGCATCCGTCACCTTTCCAATAAAACACTTCTTCAACCAGTGATAAGTGTCTAATTTCAGTAATATTTCATATTAAAATATAGGCACTTATGAGGATTTATTGCTAATTTACATATAAAATAATCCCTAATTTATGAATTTCTACCTTTTTACATTTTTTTATGATCTTTATTTGAATAAGAGTATTTTATTCCCAAATTTGGTGTTAATTGCAGATTTCTAAGGAAGATTGGAGATTTGGATTAAAGATGAATGATTTGAGTTAAAAAGATAAAGATAGAAGGTCCCAGAATGGAAAAAGATGCAAAGAAAGATTGGGCCTTTTTTATGTTTTATCATTTAGCCCATTAGTGCGACAAAATAAACAACCTAACCCTAGAAAACTAGGATAAATAGAGGGCTAGAGGCTTAACCTTAGGGTGCCAGATTGAGAGGAAAACACCATAGAGTGAATTGTAACCCAATTGGGAGAATGGAAGGTGATAGAAGTATGCGTGGCTAATTCTACCCTTTGGGATTGGGAGTAATCTGCTCAAACTCTTATGTATTGAGGTGATATTTTATATATTAATATTCAGTTCTTGATTGATTATTGGTATTGTTGTTTTACTTTTAATTTTCCGTGACAAATTGAGAATCTTAAATCTGACCGGGAGGTATTTTTAGGGTTCGGACCTAAACAACAATACTTAACATATTTGAGTGCTAGGAATAGACTTGAAATGTTAATTGCTATTAAACGTCTGAGCTTCGTTCTAAGTTGTTCTTATAATTACGCGAGGGATCGATAGTTAGGGGACATTCTTAAGGATTTTATATGCGAGGAATCGATATAAATGATTTTTATACGGGCATCAATTTCAATTAAAGAACTTAATATTGACATGCTAATCAAAACACATGAGAGTGAGAGAGATGAAACCTAATCCCTATTTTTCCAATTGAAACAATTAATTATTTGTCGTTTTCTTATTGATCATCGCCAACACAACCACTTTCAACACACTTTTAATTGTTTTGTTCTATATTTAGCGATTATTGTACTTGATAATTCACTGTTCCTTGTGGGATCGATATCCGTCCTTAGGGACAATTATTACTTCCTCCTCCACTCTAATATGAACCCTGACAGATTCATTGGCCCATTGAACCCTAAACCCTAAGTGTTCCTACCATTTTTAGTTCTCACGATCTGAGGTCGTTTTTTACCATTCTTCCTACCCATCGCCTGGGCATACGAAAAGAGTGGTTCCTTCTTCCTCCATTCCCTATTCTATTGAGTGGGTCCTTGCCTTTCATTCCATTAGTGCCTTGTCCCTTGTGTACTCCTATATTTTGGTTTGTTTACCCTCAGCTTCCACGTCCCAATCCATATGAGATTTAATCTTCTTTCCAGCACATCAACGTCTACCACCTCAAAAAATCTTACGAAGCCAAATCTTTGACCTTTGATATTTAACCTGCTTGAGATGAAAATGTCTTTAATCCTTCCCCACCTCTAAAAAAATCTTCCACATATTCCTTTTATTGTGATCATGAAGGAAGTTGGAGAAGAAGTAACTGACATCCATGTCCACCCTAGAGAAATAACCTAAAACCTAAAAAACCAAGTTTTCTTTATTTACAATACTTCCACCATCTTTCGTGCACCTTTTACCTCTTCTTTCCTTTCCTTTCTTCTCTTACGATAATATCTGGCTTTTAAGGATTAAAGGGAAGATTTTTCATAAAATAAATTATTAGGTATAATAGTAATAATGTTATTATATTTTATAAAATATTTCAATACTTAATTTTTATTTTTATTCTCATCGGCATTTTTTCTTAATTTTAATTTTTAATCATTCCTAATTTTGGTTCTTTAATTTCTTTTATGCAATTTGATCTTAGGTTTTAATTACCAGTAATTTTGTTGAATTTTTACTTTAATTATCGTTTTCTTATTATTTTAACACAATAATATAAGATTAAAAAAAATACATGATAATCGTCACTACTAGAAAATTATTAAATAAAATCCAATTTAGATAAAAATAATAATTAATTATTATATTTATTAAATTAGATATTATTTTAAAGAATAAAACAAATATTGATATAAAAATAGTTGGTACCTAAGAATTGGTAGTTAATTAAATATCAATTTTTCAATTATAATTTGACTTTGATTTAGAATATGGTATCAGAGTCATTTCGAGTCTATACTAGCGAGTGTTTGTGTTGGGCTTATCGTGCCACCCGCTATCGGGCCACTATCGAACCACCCATAATATATTGTCTCACGCACGAGTTGGTAGTCTCGGCGTGAGGGGGGTGTGTTGGAGATTCCACATCGACTAGAGATAAGAATATTTCATTGTATATAAATGGGTGCAAACCTCACCTCATGAGCCGGTTTTATGGGGTTGAGTCTTTAAGCCTAACTCAACCCCATAAAACCGATTCATGAGGTGAGGTTTGTGTTAGAAAAGATGGCTTTAAACTAGAGGGGGGTGAATGGTTTAAAGGGGTTTTCGCAAACTTTTCAAAGCTAGAATGAACTTATTTCAAAAACCAATTGATTCAGCAATTTAGTTGGCCAAAACAGCAAGCAAAACTGTAATACCAGAAAAAACAATCGGTTGTTTCTTCGAAACAATCGGTTGTTTATACCAGCAAACAACAAACAAACTGAAATTAATGAGTTAGGGATAGAAAGATTGTACACAGCTGTTTATACTGGTTCACTCCAACCCAGAGCTACATCCAGTCTTCTCAGAAACCCTGAGGAAATCCACTAAGCAACCACACCTTGATCACTTACAACAACAACCAAGAGAATGACCTTGAACACCTCAAGAAACACACTCTCCTTGGCCAACACTAAGATTGCTGATCTTGAACACCTCAAGAACACACAGCCAATCTCAGCAACACATACAAACAGAATTGTTCAGCAGTTTACACAGATTACACTTGTTACAGATGAATATCTGAAATCAATACAAGAGAATCCTATTCAGCACCTTGATCAATCTCTCAACTCTTTTGCAATCTCAGAATACTTTGAAAAACTCTTCTTTTATGAAAACTATGTTTCAAGATTCTTCATATATCAAAACTGTTTTTCAGAATATATCTAAGAATATAGTTTGTTGTCAAATCTTAACAAACTCTTAATTGCATTTAAAATAGATTGGTCAAAGCATTTAATGACTGGAGCGTATTCAGTTAAAGCATTTAAAGCTCAGTCAAAGAAAACAGTTTTTCTGTTATGGTTTTAAAACAAACAATCGATTGTTTCTTCGAATCAATCGGTTGTTTTGTTACTTAACAAAAACACCATTCAAAAATAGTTTTCAAACTTTCTCAAAACACCTAAGTGTAAACAATCGGTTGTTTCGACAAAACAATCGGTTGTTTCGACAAAACAATCGGTTGTTTCAACTTAGTTTGAAAAACATTTTGCTTTGTTAATATTGAGATGCTAATTGCTTTGAGATTTAATCTAAGTGTTGATTACAACATAGAACTACCCCAGAACAAGGCTAAAACAGCACAGCAGCATCAAGCACAGCAGAGGCTTCATCATCCTTCAAAGGGTTTGGATTCTTCAAAACATTGAACACCACTTGGTTCAACAATCTCCCCCTATTTGATGAAGACAAATCCCTGATGCTTGTGTTGTTCTTGATTAAATCTGAAGCAGTTTCTGCAAAAGAACTTTGAGCAATATTTTGAACTTTATGATATTCTGTTAGTATACAGATAAACAATTAAAGCTTAAAACAGTTAATATCAGAGCCAAAATTCATGTTACTCATGTTTTTAACACTATGAAAAACAGAAAATTAACAAACTTCAAACACAGCATATAACACAGCATATATCTCCCCCTATTTGTCTTCACAAATAGACAAAGATAAGAGATAAAATAAGACATTGTTCACATTACATCAGAATAAAACAGCAACAGCAGAAGGAAAGAAATTTTAAAAACCAGAAACGAGAATAGCCAAAAACAATCGATTGTTTCGATTTTCAATCGGTTGTTTTTCTTCAATCTTCTTCATCAGCAAACTGAAGATCAAAGATCTGATTCTGGACAGCTTCAATTTGTTCATCCAGAGTCATAAACCTTGCATCCATGTTGTCAAACCTTGTGTCAATCCTTTGAAAGTTGCTAACACGCAAATCATGAAGGCTCCTTTGATTTTCAGCAAAGCTATCAAGCCTATTCACCATGAGTCTTTCAAAAGGTGACATGGTTTGCATTCTTTCTCTTTGATTTCCATCTTCAGTGCTAGGTCCAGCATCTTGAAAATCTTCAGTTGGATCTTCATGTTGAACATCCATATCAGCAGCTTCATCTGGTTCAAGATTGGCAGCACCACTTGATGAGGCACCATGATCACCATCCTTACTTAACCACTTTCCACCTATTTTTGTGAAGCCCATCTTGCTGAGTGATCCATTGTTCAACTCTTGAGTTGACTTGACCAGCTCAGAAGTTTCATCTTCAAGATTAACTTCAAAATAGAGTAGAAACTTAGATATTAAAACAGCATAGGGATAATGGTAATCACCTAACCTCATGGCTTTTTGCATATGTTCTTTGATTATGTGAATCCAATTGATCTTCACTTTCTTGGTAATGCAGAAGATGTAAACCAGATCTTCTTCAGTCAACACAGAGTGATTGCTCCCCCTAGGAGTTAGGATCCATGTTACAATGAGAGCAAGCAGCCTCTCATCTAGCTTCAAGCCACCAACCGAACAAGTGCTAACTTGAGTTTGATTATTCTTCAAACAACTTTTGTAGAACTGAATCTTGTTGAAATCTTCTACCACACCAAGGTTTCCTTTGTTGATTCTCAGTCCAGAGAACTTGAGTCCAGCTACAGCAGCCCAAACCTCATGGGTTATCTCCATCTCCACGCCTTTTACATGAGAGACCAAGTTGTTTCCTTCAAACTTCAAGTTGGTGTAGAAGACTCTCACCAAATCTGGATATATGTTACCTTTGAGCTCCAGAAACTTTCTAAGTGACTGGTTTTTGAGAAGCTTCCTCACATTGTCAAGCTTTTGATCCTTCAGCCAGTTGAAGCACACAACCTTGGGGTTGTTTATCTTCTTGACACTTGTTTCATATCTATACTTCTCAATGAGCTCGGTGTCACCAGAAAACCAACTTTCAAGCCTTCCTCCAGACCTTACAGCTCTGGTTTTGACTCTTTTAGCAGTGGGAGGAGTTGATTCCATGATAGCAGTGACGAAAACAGAGGAGAGCACAAAACCCAGATTTTTCAAGAGATAGTGCAAGAGATGTTGCAATTGGTTGTTCTTGTTGAAAGAAATCTGCACCTGATTTTATAGCAGTAAGAGAATCAAATTGAATTTAATTTCATTCAATGGGTACCTGATTTTCAGAGAGAGGGCTTGACTCTGTTCTGCACTGAAAATGTCAGAAAAAGCTGAAAATCACATGGTCTTCACATGTGATATTTGACTAGTATTAAGGCTTTTGATTTTCCAAGATTTTGGAATATATTCCTTTATGACTGTTGTAAATCCTTTCTGAACGTGATCAGCTTTCAACACAGATCCTTTGACCAAGATTCTCCCTTTGAAAAATATCTGCAACAGCTAGAAATTCAAAAATCAGTTAAATCAATTTATACACAGTGCTGTCAGACTCAAAACAATCGATTGTTTCGAAGAAACAATCTGTTGTTTTTCTGCAGCAGTTAAAAAACTTGATTTTTCAATTTTTAACCATAAACAGAAACAGATTAAGGCACATGACATTGATTGAAAGACAATTAATCATAAGAAAGAACTTTGAAACAAAAATTGAGAGCAAACAAAAGGAAGGTCTTATCCTTGTGTTGTTTCTTCAATGAGCCAATTGCTTGTTGATCAAGAAAACTTCTTTTCACTGTTTTGACCTTTTGCACAGCATTGATTCAGCTTCAATGACTGCCCTTTTTCTTCAACAGCTTGATCAGAAGGCTCAAATCTTCCTTTTCTCTTCATTTTTCCTGCATAAACAAATTCAAGTTGCAAGATTTGGTCCCCTTACAAATTTGGGTCCACTTGGCTTTTCTTTGTTGTTAGAAACATCACATCCCTTAGGAATCCATTTCATAAAACCTTTAGGAACATAATATTTTCTAATTTTGCAGAATCTAACAAAGTGGCCTTTCTTCATGCAGTAAAAGCATGTAACAACCGGTTGTTTCGTCTTAACAATCGGTTGTTTTTCTGATTTTCTCAAAAAACTTTTTGAAAATCTATCTTGCTTGTTCTGTGGATTGAAGCCTAAACCAGCCTTTCCAAAAACACAGCTTTGAGATGCTAGAACATTCTCAAAGTTTGACTTTCCTTTTGAAAGCTTGTCCACAGTTTCAACAAGATAGTGAACCTTTTTCTCAAGATTTTCACAATTTATGCAATTGAGAGTATCACACTTGCAAGAGGCATTTTTGAAATCTTTTTCCTGTTTTTCAAAATCACTTTTTGCTTTTCTCAGTTCCTCTTCAAGTGATCTAACTTTCTTTTCAAGCCCATTGTTAAGATCTTTCAATCGGTTGTTTGAAAGAACCAATCTATTAGCTTCATCATGTGTTTCTTGAAAAGCTTCAAGCAATTCACTATAGTTTTGTTCATTTAAGGAAGCACATGAACTTACCTCACTTGAACTGCATGAATCATCATCATCATCCTCAGCAACTAAGCAAATGTTGGCTTTTTCATCTTCACTTGATGAAGAACTTGACGATGACACTTCATTTTCATCCCAAGCTATGTAGGCTCTTTTTGTTTTGCCTTTCTTCTCCTTGTAGCTTGTCTTTTTCTCTTTACTCTTGTTGGGACAATCAGCCTTTATGTGACCTTGCTCACCACAACCAAAACAAGTATAGTTATTTGAATTAAATTCATTGGGTTTCTTGTTTCCATACCTATCCTTGTTGTTGTCTTTGTTGCGGTTTCTCTTGAGGAATTTGCTGAATTTTCTTGACAGCAAACTTAGATTTTCCTCATCACTATCATCACTTGAATCTTGCTTTCCCTTATGTTTGGATGCTTTCAAGGCTATGCTCCTTGTGTGCTTATCTTCACTTTCTTGAACATTGAGTCTATTCATCTTTAGCTCATGTTCCCTAAGCTTTCCAAACAAAGAGGCAACACTTAATGATGTTAGATCTTTAGATTCAGAAATAGCAGTTACCTTTGGTTGCCATGCTCTATCAAGACATTTTAAGATCTTGATGTTCAGCTCCTCTTTATCAAACGTCTTGTCAAGGCTCATAAGGTGATTGATGATGTGTGTAAACCTTTTCTGCACTTCAGCTATGGTTTCACCTTTCAGCATTCTAAACATCTCATACTCTTGGATGAGAGCATGCTTTCTAGCCCTTTTCACCTCATTTGTTCCTTCATGAGTGACTTCCAAAGTATCCCACATTTCCTTTGATGACTTGCATTGTGAGACCCTGAAAAACTCATCAGAATTTAAAGCAGAGGTTATAATATTTTTGGCAATGCAATCGAATTTGGTCTTTCTACTTTCTGCTTCAGTCCATTGAGACCATGGCTTCTCAATGACAGAACCATCTTTTTCAAATGTTGGAATAAAAGGATCATTTTCAATTGCATCCCAAATTCCTTTGTCAAGAGATTCCATAAATATTTTCATTCTAACTTTCCAAAACTGGTAATTCAAACCACAAAACAAGGGTGGTCTGTTTATTGAGGCACCTTCCCCAAACGGTAGTCTATCAGCCATTTTGAAAGATTTTAGGATCAACTTGAATGACTTACAAGAACCAAGCTCTTGATGCCAATTGTTAGAAAAGATGGCTTTAAACTAGAGGGGGGTGAATGGTTTAAAGGGGTTTTCGCAAACTTTTCAAAGCTAGAATGAACTTATTTCAGAAACCAATTGATTCAGCAATTCAGTTGGCCAAAACAGCAAGCAAAACTGTAATACCAGAAAAAACAATCGGTTGTTTCTTCGAAACAATCGGTTGTTTATACCAGCAAACAACAAACAAACTGAAATTAATGAGTTAGGGATAGAAAGATTGTACACAGCTGTTTATACTGGTTCACTCCAACCCAGAGCTACATCCAGTCTTCTCAGAAACCCTGAGGAAATCCACTAAGCAACCACACCTTGATCACTTACAACAACAACCAAGAGAATGACCTTGAACACCTCAAGAAACACACTCTCCTTGGCCAACACTAAGATTGCTGATCTTGAACACCTCAAGAACACACAGCCAATCTCAGCAACACATACAAACAGAATTGTTCAGCAGTTTACACAGATTACACTTGTTACAGATGAATATCTGAAATCAATACAAGAGAATCCTATTCAGCACCTTGATCAATCTCTCAACTCTTTTGCAATCTCAGAATACTTTGAAAAACTCTTCTTTTATGAAAACTATGTTTCAAGATTCTTCATATATCAAAACTTTTTTTCAAAATATATCTAAGAATATAGTTTGTTGTCAAATATTAACAAACTCTTAATTGCATTTAAAATAGATTGGTCAAAGCATTTAATGACTGGAGCGTATTCAGTTAAAGCATTTAAAGCTCAGCCAAAGAAAACAGTTTTTCTGTTATGGTTTTAAAACAAACAATCGATTGTTTCTTCGAATCAATCGGTTGTTTTGTTCCTTAACAAAAACACCATTCAAAAATAGTTTTCAAACTTTCTCAAAACACCTAAGTGTAAACAATCGGTTGTTTCGACAAAACAATCGGTTGTTTCAACTTAGTTTGAAAAACATTTTGCTTTGTTAATATTGAGATGCTAATTGCTTTGAGATTTAATCTAAGTGTTGATTACAACATAGAACTACCCCAGAACAAGGCTAAAACAGCACAGCAGCATCAAGCACAGCAGAGGCTTCATCATCCTTCAAAGGGTTTGGATTCTTCAAAACATTGAACACCACTTGGTTCAACAGTTTGCACCCACTTATATACAATGAAATATTAACATAGGTATAATTATTAAAAATTGAAGAACCAAAATTGCATAAAAAAAATCAGGAATAAAAATTACGGATAATAAAAAATTAAGGAATTAAAATTGTTAAAAAAATAGAGGCTAGAATTGAGGATATTTACACAGACCAAAATTACAATTAGGCCAAATTATTTCAATGTTAATTTAAAATGTTACAACATTTAAATTATTTTTTTGCATGATAACATAATTAATTTAAATATATACTATAATGGTTTTTAGTAGTTAGCATGTTAAATTTAATTATTTTAAAATACAAAGTTAATTTATCAATATGAAAGTGACGAAATATAAAAGGAACTATTCTTTAAATTTTGAAAGATAAAATGAATTAAAATATAAAAGATTAAAGCAGACATTTTCCAGAACACAATGGGACTTCATATATTCATATAACTTTTAAAATATGTAAAGAGTTAAGAGTGTTAACGATGGGTGACAATGAGATATTGAAAGCATTTAACAAGTTTTCATGTCTACAAGATCATAATTATGTAAGTAAACTTCATCTTGATTTTAGAACATGAATGAATTATGTTTGAGCTTTCATTAATATATTCAAAAAGCACATGAATATAAGAAATAAATATAGGGAGATAGTGACATTATCTGTGTCATGGTAGCAAGTAAATAGCAATAGCATCTTCCAGGAACGTAACACGAAACTTGAGTCCTCCATTCAACAATCAACCTTTGAGGATCACAAACATAATCCTAAAGTTGCGTATATGGTTAAGATGTTAAACTGTTTATTATTCATTTATGTGATCAAAATGAGAAGCCATCTATCTCACTGATTCAGCTCAATAAATAAGACATCATTAGTCTGATGCCGGTCCCATGTTTAGTTCAGAACAAAGCAATAATGGCCCTTAATGAACAAGAAAACATAGATTAGAAAGCAACAGTAGTTACATGTACCATGTGTCACTAATAAATCAGCAAGGACTAATTAATACATTTTTGTTTGGGGAACAAAGGTTACATAGTATAAAAGATTTTATATTTTTCAAAAGAATTGTCATGATTTTGGGGGAAGAGTTGTCTCTTTTGTCATCATGATTTGGAGATTTCTATGTAAAATCCAAACAAGATTTTAAATTTAGAGTATTAACATTTTAGACTCAGGTTGAGAATCAAACAGTGAGCTTGAGATTTCAACTCCTAAATCACTACAATAAACTTATTAGAGAGTAATAATTTTAAATATAATAAATAATTAATTATTATATTAATTAAATTATATACTATTTTAAAGATTAAAAAATTATTAGTATTTAGAGTGATTTTTATTATTAATAAAAATCTATAAAATGATTTCTAAATTAGTTATAAAAGTTTTAAATACGAATATTTTAATTTTAAATTAGTTTTTAAAAAATTAATAAAAACTAATTTAAAATATAAAGTGATTAGTAACTTAAAATTTTAGTTGCTAATAATTACATACCAATTTAGAAATTATTTTATATATTTTTATTAATAAAAATTATATCAAATTTTTAGTAATTAATTATTTTGATGTATAAAATTAATTTTTATTTAATAAATTTTTTTAATAAAATTAGAAAGAGAAATAGTATTTTATTAAAATGTATATTCATACGATAAGATTGAGAAATTTTGAAAGATTATAAATTAGTATTTTTTTTTATTGTACACTTGTCAAAATAGCATAACATTTTCTTAATTTTAAAAGTTGGGAGGCCTAACTTTTTAAAATAAAATTTGTTTAACACAGCAAATAATAAAAACAACTACTCTACCACTACTCTTTGAAATAAAATATTATTATAATAAAATAATAATTTATTTAAGTCAAATCAAATATCAATGTATCATTTCTGAACTTTTGATAGTAGTCCACATTTCTGAAGACCAGCAAAGGATTGGGGATGGTCATGGATCCAATTCAACCTAGGAACCCTACTAACTTAATCCAAATAAAAATTAGTTAATGAAGCTAATTCTCGTCTATTGAATAAACAACTACTTATTTTTTTCATCTAAGAATAAGCAAGTAGTATATGTTTGGGTAAAATATCATCTATTTATTCAACAAATTCCACCCAAATTACTCTCATTGTTGTCCAATGGTATGGGCTTGGGCAACCCACAAAACAACCTCCCTCCCATAAAATAAAGGGTGTTTCTTTCTGCAGCTTTATATTTTTCTTCCTGCACCCCTACATTATTCCTACACCCTACATTATTGTGAATTGACAAAATTTATTTTTGGGATTTTTTAAAAGTCATGAATATCATGAATTGTCATGGTGGTAGAATAGATGCTGTATATTGTCGTATGTAGCCTCAGATATTTTAAATTATGCTCTGCTACATTAAGTCTGTGGCCTATATTCACTCTTGGAAGCTTTCGTGTTCTCTACACAATCGCTATCTGAAGTACGATGATGAGCAAACGAAACGAAGCAGGACAAATACAATTACATATTCTTCTTATATTCTAATCATCCATAATGTAACTATATAAATGTTTTCACCTACAATAAAGATTGATTACCAAGGAAAGAACGAATACATAGTAAAGTTAAATATTAATAAAAAATGCATTCCAAATATCTATCATTGCATAAGTCAAAAAATACATTCTGAATTTATCAATGTATAACTCAAAAGAATACATTCTCATTCATCAATCCATAAGTCAAAAAATACCTTCTGAATTTACCAATTTATAAGTCAAAAAAATACATTCCGGATTCACCAATCCACAAGTCAAAATATATAAGTTGGATCCACACCATAAATCAAAAAAATGTATTCCGGATCTACCAATCCATAAATCAAAAAAATGTATTCCGAATCTACCAATCCATAAATATCGAGAAACCCAATTTCTAGAATCATCTAAACCCTAAATGACAAGACTAGTTTTGATATTTTTTAAAATGTAGAATGTAGAGGTGCAGTAAGAAACACCCTAAACTAAACCACTCAACAAAATAGTGAGAAGTTAAAGAAAAAACACATATTCTTTGAAGGCCCAATCAAACCTCAATCAGTATCTTTTTAAGTTTTCTTTTTCTTGTACTCTCATAATTACTAACTGCACTCCCATGACCTTTTAAAACAGTCGTCCCACCTTTGCTATTTTATTTGAAAGTGAGTTCCTCCTTCGTTGAGAACCTTGTTATTTTGTGGCTGGTTTTCTTCATCATCGTCTAAACTACAACATTGAGATTAGCTTTGATGATGGTGGTGGTTGGAAGTTTGGTAGGTTCCGATAAGAAAAATATATACGAATGGTACGAAAAATGATATTTTTTTGTTTTTGTTTTAACGTCTGTTGTAGTTTTTTTTACATCATCGATTCGGAGGTTCTTAGACCACACATTTCGAAAGATATTTATTTGAAATTCTTCAGAAGATAAAACTAACGTTTCGAATACTTTTAATCTAGAAGAAATACTTTTCAAAAAAATACTTTTTCTAGAAGCCTTTAATTGATGATCAAAAACAGTTGCAAGAATGATTAAATTAAATAAAAACTCGATTTTGTTTTACTGATTTCTATCTACTGGAGCCTACCCAAATCCAAAACACCACATCATCATAGTTCGTCAGAATCTTGTAATTTGAACCACATATGGAAAAAATCAGCCACAAAGTAAGAAGATTCTCACGATGGACGAATCAGTTTCAAATAAAATAGCAAGGATAGGAGTGGATCTTAAAAGATATGGAATGCAGGTAGCAATTGTATGGCTGAAGAAAGCAAAAGTCTCTTTTAAATTGATGCTTATTTTTTCAACCAGTGTTCTAAATAATGAACATGTAATCAGAATATTTCCTTCAGTTTAATGAGGTTTCGCTGAAAAAGAAGTGCCTTTTCTCACTCTTATCTTGTCTCCCGTACAAAAATTAAAAATAGAATATAAAAATATTTATGAAAAATAAAATACTTGTTAACAAATTGTTAAATAGTAAATAAATGAAAATTATTAATTAATAAGATAGGAATAGGAAGTGGTGGCGGCGGTTGGAGTGGAGAAGCGCGTGAGCGTGAGAGATAGCGGGAGAAGCAAGGGAAATCAAAATCAAGCGAATCCCACATCACGGAGTGTCCACGTAAGCAAACGGAATCTCAGAGTGCATTCGTGCCACCTGGCAACGCATCACACCCACTCCTTCTCAAAAATATCCCTAAGCAACCATTCATTTATTTTTTTAATTTTTTATTAATTGAAAAGAAAGGAATGATTAACTATTATTAATTAATATTAAGTATTAAAGTGTGAATTTACAACAGAGGCCACAGAAAAAAAGGGTTGGTGTTCCCTGAGGAGGATACACCTGGCGTTGCTTGACACCACAAAACCACACACTCCGCATTCCTTCTGCTATGCTTTCATTCCACACTGCCCTATGTCTTCCTTTCACCATTATTATCACTCCCCCTCTTTTACTCCATTTTTTCTAAATAAACCTTTTCTTTAAAACCAAATATTTTAATTATATTATTAAACTCACTACATTTAATATATAATTCATTTTTATGTTTGGTATATGGTTATCATGCTTTTTACTAAACAAAATCTTCACCACTTCAAAAAAAATTGCATTTATAAATTATCTTTTTATCCCAATTCTTGATTAATATAGACTACTTTGTATTTAGAATATTTTTTACTTGGTTAAGTTCCGCAAAACTTTTTTTTCTTTTTAAATACTTCTACGTATTTAATAGTTAAATTAAAACAATCTTATTTTAATTCATTTATTATCAGATTATGCTCTGCGTGTATTATTTGATCATGTTCTAACAATATTATTTTCTTATACAAAGAATACATTCTTAATTTTCTGGAAAACTAGAAAGAAAAAAAACTTGTGTTTGTTTGTGTTATTTGACCAATCAAAGTCATGTAACTAGAAATTGTGGCCGAGAATCGTATAAGACAATACCTCTTCTTATGTCTAGTCAGCTTATTTTCAGTGTTCATTATGTTATTTTTTGGTTTATATCTACTAATTATGATGCTGTCAAAAAATGGAGAATGGTTGTTTAAATATGAATATGTTGGTTAATGAGATCTTGATTAAAACTTTTATTGTAAATAGTTTTTTGAAAAAATAGATCTGTTTATATGTATTTTTTCATATCAAATATATTAAATACGTGAATTTAAAAAAAAAATCATTTATATGAAAATTTTAATAAAAGACTTATAAGTGAGTATACTCATCTTTCTATACTCAAGTTGAATATTTATTCTAAAAAATTATATGATATTATCAAATATGGTTTAGGATAGAAAAAATAACACTAATTAAATAGGTGGAAGTTATCATAAGTTGGTTATTTAAAGAAAATACTACACTAGTCATGTTTAAGGGCTAAACAAACTAACATATTGTCTTTCTATCGGACATTGTATTATTATAATAATCATTTTAATAAGGACTGTTACCAGGACAGAAACTCCCTCACTACTCTGCACAAAAATAATACAAATCTGTAATACAGAAGTGAAACTGATTTATTTTTTTTATATTATTAGTACAAATTATTTATTATCAAAATCAATAACTTATATAATCGAAATTTTAAACCTAGATGATGTGATATTTTCCACATTTTAACTTCTCTCACTTACAATTTTTCAGAGTTTCATAAAAATATATTAAAAATATAGATAAAGAATTATTTAAAAAGTAAAAGTGATATTTCACCATTTACGTTGTGTGTGCATAAGAAATAAAAAAGAAACAAAAAGTGAGGAAATGAAGACAAGGTAATATAGAAAAAAGAAAAAGAGAAAACTAAACAATGTTGTGTAAATA